>NW_022987652.1:142500-205298 GCF_902827165.1 Trematomus bernacchii | reverse complement strand
TGGCTTTCGCCGGGAAATACGTGTTCTGCCAGAGTTCGTGGTTCTTCAAGGTGTTGTACTGCACCTTGGGGATGTTGTTGGTTTGGAGCTGGTGATGAAGGTCTCGCCGAATCCTCGAGGCGGAAGAAGCTGAGGAAGATGCATCCTCCGCTACCGGGAAAGGTCCGTATCGTTGGAGTGACAAGGCCACGCTGTTAGGCTCATCTATCGCTCTATCATCAGCGTATATCAAAATATACGGCATGTTGGCCGAAGATAGGCGCTCCTGGCTTTGAGGGCTTTTCTGTTGCCTTGGAGGTGCCCCAAACTCCACGTCAAACTCCACCGTAACCACAAGCTCTTTCACATCCTTTGCGTGTTTCACCACCGTTGTTACATCCCCTGATTGCCAAGAGCCCTTCTTGAAAGCAGCCAGAGTTATGTTTCCCAGCGGTGTGGAAGAAGCTGAGTTTTGGGATGATCCGCGGAAGAGGATATTCGGGGAGGGGGAGTGTTGGGGGCCGGAGGACGGATGGCGAGGCTTTCGGAGATGCCACTGTCGCTGGTGGTGGCGTGGACGCTTGTGAAGGAAGTGGAAAGAGGCGCGGAGAACGAGCTCTGATTCTTGGATGGAGGACAGGTTGAACTGGAACACGTCTTTGCCATGCACGACTCCTGGAAAAAAAAGGTATTTTAGGTTAAAATACTTCACCAAAAACCTGTCAAACAGTCTTTAAAGGTCACCTATTATGCAAAATCCACTTCTTCATGTCTTTTCTACATCAACATGTGTCCCCTCTGTGGAAAGAGACTCTGAAAGTGTCAGGAACAAAGATTCTCTCTCTTTTTGTCCTGATCCATTTTTATAAAAACCTGTCTGAAAATGAGCTGATCAGATTTTGGCCACTTTGTGATGTCATAACGATTGTTTGGCTTGAGTAACCATTAGCCAATCAGCAACCAAGGTAACCCCCCCCCCCCCCCCACCTTATCACCTGAATCTCCTCCTAGAGCACCATTGTGTTCTTTTTAACCAAATATCTCTCAGAGGGGCGTGGGGAGGGGCTCCTTATTTTCATCTAAAGTAACAGACAGAGAATCAGCGCTTTGGAAACAGGGCTGAAACAGAGGGGATTATGGGTAATGCTGCAATGATCTGTTTGCTGTTTGGAGCCAAACACTTCAGAGACATGTTTTGTATATATCTGAGACCTGTAAAGTATAATAGGGGACCTTTAACACTTTTTCAACCAAACAGATGTTTTGTCAAAAAATGCTAAATCCCTGATGAAGTATCTCTGTCTGAAACTAACAAAACTGACGATTAAAGCGATCAAGTTTCAGCTTTAAACCTTCCCCCTCCCCAGGCTGCATTGTTTGACTGACACGAATAACAACATCCAATACGTCTTCTGCAGAATGTCGCTCAACACATCTGACTGACATAAGCATGCAGCATGGAAAATATTAAGCACGGCACGCTTAAGTGCCTGCCTCACGCATGACCAAAAAAGCCTCATCCTCGACGGCTATACTCTTGAAGTTCACCCTCGTCTCGCACACTTCCACCGCAGCCTGAAAGACAAACATTGGATCGGTCCAGTAGGTCTGTCGCAGCCATATGGAAATGCTTATAGCAGAAAGAGCTCCTCTGAGGCTTTTCGCTGTGCAGCCGGTGTCTGGGTGTGATAATAGGCTCTTGTCTAACACCTAGGCTGTTGCAGCTACCGGAGAACTAACAGAGCTCCAGGCTTAGAGTCCCACAGATCACTAAATCACAACAGAGGTGAAGATGTTTAAGCCCAATTGGGAGCGAGGGCTGCTGTGTGATTGGCTAAACACCTGCGTTTAGGTTGATGCACTGATGAAATAATTAGGATCAGATGCTTTCCCAAGATATTCCTTTGTGCATAACATTGCATTTGTCAAGTTGAATGTGAACTTTGTGCCTTTTTTTGCACTTTGAGGCTGTATTCTGTAATGAAATGTGCAACATAAATAAGTACAAAAAAAATTAAATAGGCCCTCCTTTAAATGTAATGCTTCTTGAGTTTCATTCAATGACTGTAAGTAGCATAATACTGTTATATAATACATTAAACATTATTTTGTATACAAGAATACACTTTTATGCTGATTTAACTTTTACCATTTTTAAATTGCTCCAGGAAATAAACAGTTTGTTGGTTTTCTAGAAAATGTAATGTATTATAATTATAATCCAACCTCCATCGGGTCTAAAGTCATTTTTCATGAAACTAAAACATTCTCCAGTCAACATAGGGCCTCCATGTTTTAACACATTTATCAGACAAGATTTAGTGTTAAATAATACCATACACTTGAAAACACCAGATTTGTTCAAATTTAGCAGAGACTGAGAATGTAAATGCATCTGTTTTGACACAGTTTATAAGTTATATTCCCTACTAACATAAAAAGTACGAGACGTGGTCCACTTTTCATTATTAACATAGTTCATGGCATTAATAAACTCTGTGCTCACTCACTCGGTACAGCTTTAAAGCTCCTCACGGTGTTTGCCTCCCTCTGGCTCTGCGGCTCTTTGCTGTACTTCTCGTACACTTTGAACATGTTGATGGAGACCATGTCCCGTTTGGTGCCTTCGTACGCAAAGACGCGCTGCTCTTCAGCCAGTGGGACATCAGCACCTTTACGCACGGCTTCCACAAAATCCTCAGACGCGATTTTACCCCAGCTCAACTCCAAAATGAGTAACAAATGCAGAGTGTGAAGAAGCCTGCTCGCCATGGTGGAAGTTGTAGGAAATGAATCCATTAAAAAGAGAAACTGTGGAAAAAGAAGAGCTGCCTTTCAGCTTGATGCCCACCCAGATTTAGAGCCGGGATCCAGGTAATCCGTGTCAGACCCGCACTCTACGGTTCACGGTCCACAGCTGTTTCTACAATGGGAGGAAAGAGGGGAGGACTGGAGCTGTGCTGCTGGAGGACAGATGGTGACGCCTCGGAGCAAACAGCCAACGAGAGACATGCAGCTTTGATGAAGTGCTTACGAGTTTTTTTTTGTTGCAGCAAGGACAGAGCACTATGAAACCTATAGGCCTACTGTAAATATGATGCAAGATATATCCACTAAAGAAGCCTGTGGTCAAACAAAAAGTTAATTTGGGAAGTTTTAAAGCTGCAAAGTTCAACAATATAAGGTAAAGTGCGTGTGTGTGTGTGTGTGTGTGTGTGTGTGTGTGTGTGTGTGTGTGTCAATAATCTCTATATAACCTGGTGTGATGTTCCACACAATATAATAGGTTAATAGGTTACTTGTTTCCATGTGTCCTTGCAATAATTGGCAGTGGTAAAGGCTTGTTTATAGTACCTGCATGGCTAGTTGGTGAACTTAGCCTGTGAGCTAACGACAATAGCTCACCTAGCATTTGTCTATTTTGTCTGTATTGCGTGAAAAGTGGATACCCTGATATTTACAAATGATGTTAGGGTCATATTTGGCCTACTTGTCTGGAATTATGGTTATGATGTTATGACAGAAAGTGCATTAAGACTGTACAAAAAATTAAGTTAAGTTTTGGCTGGGCCTGTGATTTTTCGGCCAAATGTAAAATACTGTATGTTCTTTGGACCAAAATCCGCTTCACAGCAGGAAATGGACATCCTTTTTCGGTGTTGGACTACTTCTTGTTCAGGTTTGGGGCTTGTTTGTAACCGAGATAGCAACAGTTGTGTGACACGAAAACACAAAATGCTTCAGCTAACATTTACAGCGTTGGTTTGGGTTACTCTTGGTCTCAGGTCTGGTTCGGAAAGAATTATGCAGCCCATGCGTCACTCTTGTACTTTTGACTCAACATGTCGTTCTCATGATTGTATAACAGTAAAGAGTTGAAACAAGGAAATCAAAATATACTGTATGAGCTAGCTAGCTTGCATCAGTGTAGGAAGCGTGTTAGCTTGGTTGCTAATGGGACAATGAGTTCTCGTATTTCAAAGATGTATATGTTTCACCAACTTCTCTCTCTTTGCTGTCACCAACTCATTCCTCTTTTGTTACATGGTTTACATTTGGCAGAAGAGGTTTAAATAAAAGTTAATGGTGCAAAACAGCTATAAAGCTATGCTAGATTCCTCATTTTCAACAGCTGTCACGATGGCTTTGTCAATGGCCCAAATATGCACGCTAGAGTTCACCAAAGTTGAAGCTCAAGTTAACTATGTGTTTTTGAAAATCAGTGGTAAAGAAAGCGTAAAACCAGAGTCAATTTTGCAGTGTGTGGGATTTCACTGAAGATGCTTATCTCAGCCTCAGGGAAGCTGATAACTCGCCAAGATGAGTGACACGCAGCCAACAGCAGAAAAACAACTCTGACGTCTTTTTAGTCTCTCCTCTGCTCTCTGTGTTTCTAACTCAGCACAATAGTTTCACTGTGAGGGAGATGGCAGGAGGCAAGAGCCGCCACGGGTCAGACAGCTATTAAAATACCTCCTACTGGTCCTGAGGGGGATCACAAGGGGCTCTTTGACACCACCGTGTCTTACATCGGGTATAAAGGACTCTGCTGGGACTGGGATCCCCCCCATCTGTAAAACACTGGTGTGTTTAAAGTTCGTTCATCTGTCCGTGGCATCTGTCTCCACCCAAAGAGCTATCACTCAGCGTGGGCTTGTCTAATTGGTTCTAATGGGGTTAGAAAAACTAATGTTGCTCTTGTGAGTCTTCTTTTGATGGCATTTCAAGCTGTCCTCACCAGTAAAAACAACAGCATTAATCATTTGATCAAACACTTGAAACGACCATTGCTTATGTTTCGTGACAAGCAGCGTCTTGTGGTCGTGCGAGTAATGACTCTTCCCCCTCAGAAGCAAAGGCGACAGTAATCGGGGTTTGATTTCCAACCAGGCCCCTCGGGATCTGGGGCCCTGAAAGACAGCTTGATGTTGTTACGGTGCCACAAAACCTCTGAAGAAGGAGTTCAGGGAAGATGGTAGGGGGCATAGAGGGCACGGCTTTGATGTTGGAGACTACGTTTCACATCCAATCTGCTACCAACAGCTACATTTTGGTGTCTTTTAACTATGACCACCAGACTTTCTTGATCATACAGTAGCGTATTAGTTTTAGCTGCCTTCAGAAAATACAAAAATGGTCACCCAAGGTTTGGAGACAGTGAACAAACTACCTATTTTGTTGTTTAGTTATAAAGACTACAGGCACTTTTTTTTTTACAACTCTTCATTCTCCAGTGGAAACATCTTGATTATTTGTTGGATTGTTTGTCTGTCAGCAAGATTATGGAAAAACTACGGGCCTAATTTTCATGTAAATTGGTGGAACAAGTTTATCAAAAATCAAGGAGTTGCATCAAGTTACATGGCGGATACACACAATATTTTTTATGGAAACAAAAGTCTGCACTCTCCTAGTTCCCTTCTAGATTACACTCTTGATGGTTGTGGAGGCGTGTGGCACAGTGGAATAGTTCGTTGGTGTTCGGATCAGGGGATCAGGGGAACACAGGTTCAAACCCCACTGCAGTCAGCATGTCGTTGTGTCCCTGAGACACTTCACCCCAAATTGCTCCTCTGGCGATTGCCCACAGTATTGAGTATGTAAGTCGCTTTGGATAAAAGCGTCTGACAAGTAACATGTAATGTAATTGTACATTTTTTACATCTACTATCAGTTTATCAATCAAATTGGTTCCATAATTGTGCATAATCTTTAGCAATATGTAGGCATCTTATACATATAACTAATGCAGATGTACAGCTTTGCCATTATAACCTGATATTTCTCAGTATATCCATCTATGCTTTCGCCACCAGACTACAATTCAGACCACGGTCCACTCTATGTAATAAGTACCTCATACAACTCCACTTAAATATATCCAACACTTTTTTCTAGGGGAAATTAGCATTCTTGGTAGAAAACTCCCTTAAAGAGAAAGGTTGTTCCCACCCAATCTAACTATAACCATTTGCCATAAGTGTTACATTTCTTGACGTAAGTGTCTCTGAATTAAATCAGTTCCTACAGTATAGGTTGCTCCAAAAAAAAGAAATCATTATGTAAAATGACCTTTATAGAGAAAGCTACACTTTAAAGTTGGGATAGAAAGTTGAGTTTCATGCTCACACCTTCTGTCTGGAGTATTTGGGGTCAGGATAAACACTATCATTACATTCCCCTTTTGTCAATTGCTGAACCCTTTCTGTTTGGTTTTAGGGACAGAATCAAAACCGGACATTTAACTTAATGTTAAAAGACTTTGAATCTCCATTGTGCCACCGTGTCTTTTGAAATAACGTTAGCCAAAAGGTCCTAGATCAATTTCAACGCTTCTGGGGTAGCAGCTGTAGTCACTGAGCCAAAACTGCTTCACCACAGTGATTAGCCGCCACTTCAAAGGTAATTTAAAACCCTTAAGAGTACTTGTCACACCCATAGCAAACTTCATAAGACCTCTCACTTAACGGCTTTCCTGCAATGGGAGAAGTGGAGAAAATGTCACGGATAAAGCTCATAATTTGTCGAATTGAAAACCGTTGTATCCAATGAGCGTAAATTCTCAATGATCATAATGTCACCTCATTATCGGGGGTTTTCATTCAGAGATCAAAAGGAGCGTGTCCAGGCTAAAACTTCCCACACACGTCAGCCTGGTCAATAAATAGCTGCTGAACAAAGTACAATGTGAGAGTATAAAGAGAAATAGTCATTATTAGGTGCTCAAATATTGAAACGAGCCTGAGGCTAATGTTCCACTATTAGTTTCATTTAACCTTGTTCTATGAATAACACCGTGTTATAAAGGCTCTTTTCTTTAAAAAAAATTCTACTGTGAAGCTGTGCTGGAAATATCTCAGCTCATCATGTTCTCTGTGTTTAGTAGTGAAATAGAAAAAGTTAAACACATTTGGAAAAATACAGGGTTTTTGCTTTGTGCTTTATTGCAGAGTGGAAGAAAATGTATTCCAGTAGCCAGTTAGCTTAGCGTAAAATAAAGACAGTGAAACAGGATAAAACATCAAGCAGTGCTATATCAGAATATCATAACTAAAAACACCAACATATTTTCAGTCTTGCTAAGGCTTAGATAAGAACATTGTTACCACTCAACATGTCTCTACACTTGATATGAAGCTACGGTTAGCAGCTCCTTAGCTTAGCTTAGCATAAAGGCGGGGAAAAAAGGGGAACAGATAGCCTGATGCTGTCTGAATAATCCACCTACCAGCAACGTTACTAATTAACATGGTTTATCTTGTTTATTCCATAACAAAACAGGCGTGAACATGACAAGTTATAGTTCAAGGGGGGTTATATGTGAGACTATTTACTTAGCTAAGAGCAGTGACTTCCTGCCTTCAACTTTAGGTAAAAAAGGACTAAACAAGACATAGCCTTACATGATAATAAATTAGCTTTAAAGTGACCGGTCGGTGGATTTTTCAGACAAAGCTAAGATAGGCGTTATATCTGTTTCGATCGTTTATGCTAAGCTAAGCTAATCAGCTGCTCTGCTAGCTATATATTTAGAGACAGTTAATACAAGTGGTATCAATCTTCTTATCTACATCTCAGCATGAACATGAATTAGGGCATTTGTTGATATTTCACTATTTTATTTAAGTTCTGCATCACTTAAAGGTAGGGGTAGGTAATTTTGGAGAAACCAGCTCGAGTGCGCTAGAATTTGAAAATACACAGCCGGAAGAAATCTGCCACTTCCTTACAGAGCCCCTCCTCCAACACACACGAACGCGCACATGACCAATGAGGGCACGAGATAAGTTTGTGCACAGATGGAAGGCTGACAGGTAGGTAGGCCATCCAGTTATTTTAGCCGGGCCGGCTCAGATGATTGGTCGTGCTTTTTACAGTACTACGGCTTCCACAGATGACATTTTTTATGTATTTTTTGTCAAAGCACTTAAGATATTCATTGCTATCGGGATTTTAAGAGCATTCCATGGAATATAACAAAAAGTGTATCTCCAGCCAGTTTCTCAAACTTACCTACCCTACCTTTAAGATGTTTGTACATTATTAAAGTGCTTTCTGGACCACACAAACAAGCAAGAAATGTTGACCGGGCAAAATAAAAACTTGAGAGCAGTGCTGTTGTACACTAATATAAATACCAGACTAAAAAGCAGGCCAAATTTCACGTCCTCTAATACACATTGAGACTCATTTAACATTTTTCATCTCGTGTGAATGACATCATGGATGAGTCACCTTTCCTCCTTCTCCTTCGCAGGGTAACATGGGAAGTGTAGCCCCCCAAAATATGCTCTCATTCACAGAATATTTGCCTGGGGTGCTCATCAGGACAAGGAGGACAGGCGAGCCCACCGTGTTTCTTTTGGCTCGAGACCCCATCCTTCATCCTCCCCCTTTTCCTCCTCCTCTTCCTCCTTTTGACTTGTTTTCATACTGCTGGCTGGAGCTGAATGACCATTCATGCTCGCTGCTGTTGGATATGGATGTTTGTGTGTGTGTGTGTGTGTGTGTGTGTTGTGTGTGTGTGTGTGTGTGTGTGTGTGTTGTGTGTGTGTGTGTGTGTGTGTGTGTGTGTGTGTGTGTGTGTGTGTGTGTGTGTGTGTGTGTGTGTGTGTGTGTGTGTGTGTTGGTGTGTGTGGGTGTGTGTGAGAGTGTGTGTGAGTCTGAGGGGCATGACATCCCCTCATCTGATGTCTGCCAAGCCATCCAAACACCCACACACACACACACACACACACACACACACACACACACACACACACACACACACACACACACACACACACACACACACACACACACACACACACACACACACACCATGTCCTACTCAAGTCTGGATTCTGTGCCATACCTCCCTCATAGAGAGCCACAGTCATGCCACTTGAGCGCACATCAACATCACTCGACCTGGAGTGACAGGTCCACACACACACACACACACACACACACACACACACACACACACACACACACACACACACACACACACACACACACACACACACACACACACACACACACACACACACACTGCGGCAGCTATCTGGTTGTCTCATGCGTTAGTGTTGCAGCTGAAAGTGTGAATGTCTGCTGCAGTCAGAGGGGAAACTTGTTGCATGATAAATGTAGGACTGCTAATCACTGCAAAACAACAACTGACATATGAGGAGAATTATAATTATTTATTCAAGTTGCTCACAGGGGAGTCAACTCAGAAATGTGTGTGTGACACAGAGGCAGAGCGTGTGTGTGTATTTCCTTTTTCACAGATTTGGCAAATCAATCAATCAATGAATTGCTGAAATAGCCAAAAGCACACCGAAAAGTCAAGGGGTTTGAATCTTTTGGGAGCCCTATATTTTAAGTTGGGATTGAATTTGTGTTATATGAAAGTAACCAACATATTGTAAAGAAGAAGCACATCCATTGCAGTATTAGTATCAGCGAAACATATCATTATCTCCACATACAGTATGAGCACAGGGCTTTTGGAAATGTGACCAATTAAGGAACTGAGTTGTTCCCTTGTCAGACTAGAGTTCAAAGTGTTGTGTCACTGTATTGTAGTGGGTGTTGCTTTCGGACAATTCTTCCCAGACACACCTCAAACAAAGCAAACCTGTCTCCTACAAAATCACATTCATCTGAACTGCACTCTCAATTACATTTCGAGGATGACATGTTTTCTCTTGGATTGCAGTTTACGTTACTTGGTTAGGTTTGAACTACTTACGGTATTAAAGTTGCATACAGAAATGTTAACGTTGGCTTTTGGTTTCACAGAGCACACGATCAATCATGTGAAGTCCCGTGTTTGTTCGAGCAATGGAGCAAAAATGAAAACAGGTGAAAGCAGTCAGGTATAACCACTACCATCAGTGAAGGTGCCATAAAAAATACAAAAACCAACAAGAGACCTACAACATTCAGGAGAAGACAACATACAAACAACATACTTCAATATTCAGATACAGTTAAATTGCAGGAATATATCGGTTTAAGTAAAATAAATATGTTTGAATGTGTATAAAAAATATATATATATATTGTGTCAGTGCATGCTGGGTTATAAGTGATACTGTACAACACAATACATGTGGCTCCTACAATCGTAAATGCAGTTACGGATGAATATAGACAATCAGATACAGAGTGTTTGGATGGATGGGAAGTTCAACTGTCGACACATCAGCTACTTGAGAATACAAAGCTTTCAGAGCGTGTCCGAATTCCCAGAAAGCCTTCCCGGATTCTCCTAATATGCTTCCTCGTTGCTCCTGTGCCTCCCCCATGTCTGGATGTCAGCCTGACCCTGTGCCACGGGGGCTGTCGGATCCACACATGACGACCTGCTCATTTATCATGGCTGCAGACAGTGGGAGCTGGTGACTAACCGAGGTAATGAGCTGCTCTTCTGAGCGAGGGCTTCCCTCCGGAGATCCAACTAGCATGTGCAGGATCCAAAACCACAAAAAACCCCCAAAACCCCGCGAAGCACCACCCCCGTGTGGCTCCACGCAGACAAGGCCAGCAATCAGCGTGATGGATTTCAGCCTGACAAGCTTTTCCTCAAGCGGTCCAATTAGGAAAATACTTTTCTTTTACTTGTGGGTTGCTCTTTCTGTTCTTTAACAAAGCTAAATAAGTCCTCAGTGTGTCTTATACCGTCCGATCCAGGGTTGAGAAGATGGATTGACTTTAAAAGAGAGGTTTCATTATGGTTAAGAATAAGGAGTTTGCACAAGAGGAAAGTGAGAAACCAGAGCTTAGGGTAGGTGCTGGAGTTTAAAAACCAAAGACAGACGGGTGCAAAGAAGCTGGAACTGCTGCAGACAAGCAACACAAACTTTTGAAAAATGAGTTCACGATGCCATCCAGCTGCAGATTTCTACTAGGTCTGACAGACTCTCACTAATCATAATGTCACAGAGGGCCTTTATAACTGAGGCCCAAACCTTAAACTCTCTAACAAACGTCGGTGTGTGACTGTGTGACAGATGAGTCTGAATGTCTCCCATGAGAAGAGCTTTCATTAGCAAATGGTGATCACTCTCCTCCGCTGTTTGCAAGGCTGCAATTTTCTCTAAGTGAGTTGTTTTGGCAATTCCTCCTCAGAGGGCCTCCCCCGTCTGAGAACAATCATCCGCGACGTGTTTGTCAGTTACTTGAAAAATTGACAACGATCTCAAATTGCACCTATTATTCACATCTCAGGCTTCTGGAGCAGCTGCATTTAAGAAATAGACGTGATTGCGTATCTTCCTCTGCCAGCAGGAAGGGATCGCAGACGTGGGTTTCACACTCCAGACCTGCGCTGTTCAGCTCTCTTCTTGTTAACTACCTCCAGACTACGCTGTTGTTTTGTCACAATGATGAGAATGTGAGAAGGATTTAGATAGTGTTAATGTATATAACAATACCAGATTTCGTCTGGTGTTATACGATTGCAATTTGTGTTGTTTTATGTCACATGTGTCAAACTCAAGGCCCGGGGGCCAAATCAGGCCCTTGGTGGATTTAATTTCGGCCCGCAGTATAATGTTTAATTACTATTAGATCTGGCCCTCCGGTATATTGCACACACACCTTCACTCCATCCTGAGGGTCTCCTCAGCTCAGAGCCTGACCCCAAACATTGATGAACTTGCACCCAAGATGAGATGCCAAGTATCTGGCTTGAACTAGCATCACAGAGCAGCACACTGAGTTTACATGGATGTTTCCTTCTGCACTTTCTTTCTTGAGACAACAGGGCATGTTTGGTTTCTTCTTTGAGGGAAATAGTTTTTTTGAAGCTGTTGGCCTGTGGAAAAATGTAATCATAAGAAATGACTCTGGAAAAGCTGCAGATAGAGCCATAAGAAATGAATGCAACTGATTATTTAATGTTTAATGTTGTTTTTATAGGCAATAATTTAAGCTTTGTTAGTTCCAGGTTTAATATGTGCAATAAGTTCATTTCAATAAGTTTTGCAATAAACATTGAACCAGTCCGGCCCTCGACGAGTACCCATTTAAAAAAAAAAGGCCCACTGTGTATTTGAGTTTGACACCCCTGTTTTATGTGAACGATACTCAGAATATCTTATTGGTTTTTGGTGCATCCACACTTTTACATTTGTTTTTAACGCATAACTTCTGTATCATTTACGTCTACATTACATGTTACTTGTTAGACGCTTTTATCCAAAGCGACTTACATACTCAATACTGTGGGCAATCCCCACAGGAGCAATTTGGGGTGAAGTGTCTCAGGGACACAACGACATGCTGACTGCAGTGGGGTTTGAACCCGTGACCCCCCGATCCGAACACCAACGCTCAACCCACTGCACCACACGCCTCCCACACGTCTAGCTTCCACACCACCTGATAGTTTTAGAGAACCCAAACAGAGACGTTGGAAAATGCTGCTGACCCAGTTTTAGTTTGACGTCTAGGCGTGTGGATCAGCAGATTTATTTTCTCTTTGAGGGCTTCTGTATTATACTGTATATCAATTTCTTTTTTAAATGTTTGCATTTATTGAACTCTAGGGTTGGTATTTAGTCTAAATCCACTGATATGTTGACGAAGACACTCACGTTTTTGCCACAATTGGGTCTGATCATTATGTCCTTCCCTGATTT
This sequence comes from Trematomus bernacchii, assembly GCF_902827165.1. Classification (NCBI taxonomy): domain Eukaryota; kingdom Metazoa; phylum Chordata; class Actinopteri; order Perciformes; family Nototheniidae; genus Trematomus; species Trematomus bernacchii. The sequence continues at coordinate 192,687 of NW_022987652.1, read as the reverse complement.
CTCAGATTAAATCATTAGTTATAAGGATTAGAATAAGTATTAAAACTAAAAAAATCACATAGAGAAATTATCATTAAATAGGACATCTCAGAAATTGAAGAATTGGGGAAAAATTACCAAAGGAAAAATATTTGTATTAAATCTGAATCTCTAGTCATAAACATGGGAGACAAAACCACTTCTTAAGATTCTTTCCCCCAAGTTGCCTCTCAAGGCTTCGGCAGTACAATGTGCATTGATTTAATATTTTATTTAACAGTTTGAAACTCTCTAAATTGCAGCAGCAACATTTGAAGTTTATCAGACCAAACCTTTACAGTTGACACGCTGTAGTTTGGTTTGGCTCTGAGTGCCCTCTCCCCACAGAAAGGCCTCCTGTTGTTTATCTGCTGATGAGCGGAGGAAGGCGTCCATGCAGCGCCACGCTCTGTCCACGCTGCTATACATCACCTCAAGAGCTGCCCTACAGGAAGGCCTTTCTCCCCTCATCTCTCCGTCAGCGAGGCCGTTACTCTCCACTTTAATGGACCAAATGGACTGAGGACTGGCACCAATGCTCTCCATCTCCCCCTCGCTTTATTATGACCCTGTCTTTGTGTACTTTCTCTCCCTGACTGCCGATTACGCTCTTTACTCCCATCTCATGTTTTAGATAAAGTCAAAGTCAACTTTATGTTGTGTGTACAGACAGAGAGATCAAAATACTGTTTCCCACAATCCAGAATGCAATAACAAAGATATTTAAAAATATGTATGTATAGATAGATAGATAGATAGATAGATAGATAGATAGATAGATAGATATATAGATATATAGATAAATAGATGGATATATAGATAGATAGATAGATAGATAGATAGATAGATAGATACTTTGATCCCAATTTGGGAAATGTTGGCAATGTACATAAGAGAAATTAAGACACAAGAAATAAACAGTCCAAAATATTTCAGAAATAGAAATAAAATAGCATTAACATTTAAAAAAGTGAAAGAATATAAAATAAAATAAAATATATACAAGTGGAAAATATGTATATACCTATATATATATATAATCAACAGACACATTTGTAGACATGCACACATTAAGACATAAATAAAAGCACAACAATCAATATATACAAAATAACAGTCACTTCAATAACTTTGAGAAATTAGTTCAGATAGATACAGTAGATAGATAGATAGATAGATAGATAGATAGATAGATAGATGGATAGATAGATAGATAGATAGATAGATAGATAGATAGATAGATAGATGGATAGATAGATGGATGGATAGATAGATGGATAGATAGATAGATAGATAGAATAGTGGCTGGCTAGATCGACATGACTCGATAGCTAGATCAGCTAGATCTACGCTCGCTAGATAGATAGATATGGCATGGATAGATCAGATGGCTTCGCATCGATGGATTGGCATGGCTGGCTGGCTCGCTCGCTCGCTGGCTGGCTCGCTGGCTGGCTCGCTCGCTCGCTCGCTCGCTCGCTCGGTCGCTCGGTCTTCGCTCGCTGCTCTCTCCTCGCTCGCTGGCTGGCTCGCTCGCTGGCTTGCTCGCTCGCTCGCTCGCTCGCTCGCTCGCTGGCTGCTCGCTCGCTGGCTCGCTCGCTCCTGTCTGGCTGGCTGGCTCGCCGCTGGCTCGCTCTCGCTCGGCTGGCTGGCTGGCTGGCTGCTCGCTCGCTCGCTGGCTGCTCGCTGGCTGGCTCGCTCGCTGCGCTCTCTCGCTCGCTCGCTCGCTGGCTCGCTCGCTCGCTCGCTCGCTCGCTCGCTCGCTCCTCGCTCGGTCGCTCGCTCGCTGGCTCGCTCGCTCGCTCGCTCGCTGGCTGGCTCGCTCGCTGGCTCGCTCGCTCGCTCCTCTCGCTCGCTCGCTCTCTCGCTGGCTGGCTCGCTCGCTGGCTCGCTCGCTCGCTGCTGGCTGGCTGGCTGCTCTGCTTCGCTCGCTCTGGCCTGGCTGGGCTGGCTCGGCTCGCTCGCTGGCCGCCTCGCTAGCATCGCTCGCTCGCTCGCTGGCTCAGCTCGCTCGCATCGCTCAGGCTCGCTCGCTCGCTCGCTCGCTGGCCTCGCTCGCTCGCTTCGCTCGCCTGGCTGGCTCGCTCGCTGGCTCGCTCGACTCGCTGGCTGGCTGGCTCGCTACGCTGGCTGGCTGGCTGCGGGCTTGGCTTCGCTCGCTTGCTCGCTCGCTCGCTCGCTCGCCTCGCTCGCTGGCTCGCTCGCTCGCTCGCTCGCTCGCTCGCTCGCTGCTCGCTCGCTCGCTCGCTCGCTCGCTCGCTCGCTCGCTCTGGCTGGCGTCGCTCGCTGGCTCGCTGGCTCGCTCGCTCGCTCGCTCGCTCGCTCGCTGGCTCGCTCGCTCGCTCGCTCGCTCGCTCGCTCGCTCGCTCGCTCGCTCGCTCGCTCGACCTGGCTCGACGGCTCGCTTCGCTCGCTCGCTCGCTCGCTCTCTCGCTCGGCTCGCTGGCTCGCTGGCTCGCTCGCTCGCTCGCTCGCGCTTCGCTCGCTGGCTGGCTGGCTCGCTCGCTGGCTCGCCGCTGGCTGGCTGGCTGGCTGGCTCGCTCCTCGCTGGCTGGCTCGCTGGCTGGCTCGCTCGCTGGCTCGCTGGCTCGCTCGCTCGTCTCGCTCGCTCGCTCGCTCGCTCGCTCGCTCGCTGGCTGGCTCGCTCGCTGGCTCGCTCGCTCGCTGGGCTGGCTCTGGCTGGCTCGCTCGCTGGCTCGCTGGCTCCGCTCGCTCGCTGGCTGGCTGGCTCGCTGGCTGGCTGGCTGGCTGGCTGGCTGGCTGGCTGGCTGGCTCGCTCGCTCGCTGGCTGGCTGGCTCGCTCGCTCGCTGGCTCGCTCTCTCCTCGCTCGCTCGCTCGCTGGCTCGCTCGCTCGCTCGCTCGCTCGCTGGCTGGCTCGCTCGCTGGCTGGCTCGCTCGCTGGCTCGCTGGCTCGCTCGCTCGCTGGCTCGCTCGCTCGCTCGCTCGCTCGCTGGCTGGCTCGCTCGCTGGCTGGCTCGCTCGCTGCTCGCTCGGCTCGCTGGCTGCTCTGGCTGGCGTCGCTGGCTCGCTGGCTCGCTCTCTCGTGCTGCTGGCTGGCTGCTGGCTGGCTGGCTGGCTGGCTGGCTCGCTCGCTCGCTCGCTGGCTGGCTGGCTCGCTCGCGCGCTCGCTCGCTCGCTCGCTCGCTCGCTGCTCGCTCGCTCGCTCCTCGCTCGCTCGCTCGCTCGCTACCTTTCTTCTCTCCCGCTGGGCATTGTTTTTGTCCCAGGAGCATTTTCACAGTCAATAATTACAAGATTTCTTTAAAATACGTTCATGATTACAGAAAGGGAGAACCTGAACAAACTATGAAGCAGTGAGTCCTCTGTTTTCAGCACGTTGGCGCTGTTGTCTATAAATCACTTATCATATCACTGTGTCGTGCCTAGTGGTGTGATTTAGCCTCGAGTTGATTTTCGTGCAGAGTTTTGCTTTGTATGTCACTGCCTCTGTCAGTCGCACACAATTCGCCAGTTTTCCAGCCAGCCCTAAACTTTTTATTCTCGTTTCATGCGAGAGAATGGAATTAAGTCGGCGCATTACAGACTTCAGTTTTTCTGGCCAGGCACATTGTTTTCCTTGGCCGCTGCACTTAAACTCTGTTGAAACAGCCATGTCTATAAATGGGCCCTTTTCATGAATTCATGAGGGAATGGTTGCTTTTTGAAGGGATTTAAGAGGATACTGCGCTGTACTCAGTCAGGGGCCCTAGCTCTGTGCTCCACATTCACACACTCCATCATGTTGAGGCTAATATGGTATGGCTGGGCTGGCTGTATATCTATTTTCATGGTATTTATCAAAATGGCTTGCCAAAATGCTGCAGACGGGAACAATTGGAGTGGTGATGAGAGGGGCTAGTGAATTACTTCCTGTATCGGAGGGCTGATGATTGAGAGAGAGAAGGAGGCGTTCAGAGCGTAGATAGCCGGGAAATTAAGGAAAACAATGGAGTTATGGGAGAAACAGAAATTAAAAACTGTATTTCTTTACAGTAAAAACACATTGTTCTGTTCCTTAATATTGAAAAGGCATATGCAGATGCAATAAATAAAGTGTCCGATGATTGCAAACATGCTACAACAGCCAATAGGAGAAACGTGCTACAGCTTGATGCCAATTTAAAAGCACATACGGAAATCCAGAACAAATACAACAACATGCTGCAAATAAAGACACGTGATGCTGAACGCCACAGAAAATATATTAACATCACAATGCAAAGTCAAAAACACACAAAAAGTTCTACGAAATACTACTGCATATCCAGTCAACACAACACAAGCTCTCCAGGCCTCTAGGGGGAGCTCTAAGTCGAACAGCTTTATCTGTAACCCTAGAAAGAGACGTATCTTTCTATGGGTGCGTCTCACTTCGGTTATTTTTCACTTCCTCGCTCCTCGGGCTCGGTATCACCGGAAGTAGATTTTTGTCTGCGCCATCTTGAGTAGCGTCCCAGTGGCCTTATTTTTTCCGGAGGATCGAGGAGTGATAACGGAGGAGCGATAATCGAGGAACTACCAGACCATCCTCCGGTGAAATCCTCAGACACTCGCCCCGCCCCCTTACTGTGTATCGCTCACTGATTGGACGATGCAGCACATGCACTGATCTGGCTGCTGTCAGACGATCAGCTGTGCGGCGTCATCACAAACGGACGTCGCTTCACGTGGCGCTCCGGAGGAAACGACGTCCCATTGCTCTTAAAACTCATTTCCCTGCTTCTCGTGGTTTCCTTGCGTCTCTCCATGCTTCCCTGGTGGGAGGGACTAGTCGCAGGGAAACTACGCAAGTGAGGGACGCAAGGAATCCATTTAACCGAAGTGAGATGCACCTTCTGTCGCCTACTCAAGCCCCCAGGAAGTGCGCCGGACTCTGATGAAAATATTCGTTGTGTCCAAACGGCGGTACTACAACTTCCGTATCAGTCCGTGACGTCACTGGGCCCAGAAAGACTTTTCCCCATTGACTAACATTGGGAAAGAGACGTCTGTAAATCAGCGGATACTTTTTTTTTAACTAAATAAACTAACCAGCATGAACTATTTCATAGCCCTTATTAGAATCATTCGGTCCTTAAAGTTGTAAAATGCACTAAAAGCCAAATCTAGATGTATTTTCTGTCTCCATTCATTCTACTGAGCCGAGAGTGGGAGCTCGGGGGGCGGGGCTTAAAGGGCGCATAATCTGTGAGGGCACATACGGGTTCTTCTGCTCTGAAAGCCAGGCATGATGGGTAATCTGTGACGTTTCGCTCTCTCAAAAGTTGGGCCATTTTGTCCTCATGCGCCAATGAGCAGCTCTCATAGGAAAGAACGAGACCCCGCCTCCCACGCTGTATCCAGTTCTTATTATACATCCATGTGCCTACTCAAACTGATTTCCGCACCACTTCAAGAACAAACAAACGTTAGTCTCCTGAGGTAAATCAAACTGTAGCTAGCCTTTCCTCCTAGAGTTTGTGTGTTCTTGACATTTTACAGCTTCTGTATTAGCAAGGTGATTGCTGTTAATGTCTTAGAAATGGCTTTTTACATTTTTTATTTGCAGGCATTTCTGTTGTATTTGTTTCTTCTGATTTCAAGATGCACTTCTATTTTTACTGCCTTAAGGCTGCAGTCCATTTTGTTGGCCAACGAGTTAGCATTTGACATCATGACTGTAACACTCTACACATATACACACTGCAAAATGTTTCCAAAAACCCCCGTAACAGAGTGATGTGACTCTTGGCATAAAAGAGAGCATTTCCCAAACTATTCCTTTAAGAAGTAAGATGTTTTATATTACATATATATTCTTCAATGTCAGCAGCACTCTCTCTCTCCTTCCAGGGAACACTGCCTCCGTCCTTTTGGCTGCAGTTTCTCTCCTGGGTAAAACTAACTTAATACTTTAAATGCTCCGGTCCTGCAGGGAGTGCTCAAACTGAAAATGTCCGCTCTCATGGAACTGAAGCTCTCAACACAAACACGGGCTGAACTGATGTTGTATTGAGGTAGTTTAATGGTAAGTTGACCACCTTTTAAAGTTTCGGTGGTTTTTGAGGTTTTTCCGTCACTCTCCGAGAGCAGAAAAGTCTGAGGTGATATTACGTTACAAACCTGTCTGTCTTCACCTTAAATGAAAGACGTCTCACTCCAGCAGCCATGGTGTGGTCTGCCCTCAGAAATAAAACTCTTATTGTCTCGAAATGCAGAACTTGTCGTAGGCTACTTATTATTATGTATGTATTTCAACAAGGACCATGCATACAAATACATTCATCTCAGAAAAGAGAAGAGATTAATTCTGCCAGATTTAAGCTAATAGCTCATTTCCATCTGTAGTCGTAGATATTTTTCATGAAGTTGATCCACTCGCTCGACTTTGGGCTTTACCTAGATGTGTGTGTGTTCTAACTGTACGTCACTTATGATTAAAAATCCTTAACAAATGTGATTTAAATGTATAAATATAAAGATGAGATTAATTGGTCATTCTGGTGTTAATCGACTATCCATAACATTTAGTATTTTGGTTTAAAGTCGCTCTTTGGATATATATATGCTGTCAAATACCCTTTCTGATACCGTAATTAAGATGTATTTGTACTTCCTGCACTAAAACCCGAGCCAAATTCAGCAGTTCAGGTTTTGTTGCTGTACGGTTATGTCAGCCTCTGCAGTATATTATATTATATTTTGATTGTAAAGATATAATTGTGTAGTGTCCACCACTAATTACCTCATATTTCTACTGTAACATACTAAAAACTCTCACACACACACACACACACACACACACACACACACACACACACACACACACACTCATAAAGTTGTCCGTGAGCCAGCGCTGACTTGGGTTGAGCTAATTTCTGGTTCCAGATGAATTACTGCAGTAATCGCACTCTTCCACCACACACTGCGCTCTCTCAGGTTGCCGTTAATGATCACATGACCCCGCCCTGAACCCCTGACATCAAATACTCCACATGTAGTGAGAAGTGATGGTAGAAGTCTGACTGCTGCGTTGATCAAACTACAGTGAACTCTGAGTCTGTTTCTCTTATGTTTTTCCCTCCTTTATCAAACACCACTTTCTTTCCTTTCATGCTTCGGTCTGTTTTCCTGTGCGTCAGACGTGTGTTTAGAAGTGAAGTCAGGCTGCTACTGCACTTCTGAGAGAGATATTTGATACCGTTACTTCATAGCTCTGCTGGAGAAAGACTTCATGTGTCATTTCACAATTAACCTTCATGTCTGTCCTCTCACATGCGCCAAGCTTTAAGGAAAGTAGACTGAAGTGTATGGCAAGAGCAGTTTTGTGTATAGTGGTCAAATATAAACATAAGAGGCACATATCAAACATGTTCTCTTGTGGCATTTAAAAAAAACTACATTCTTCCTGCCAATGTTCCTAAATATTAGACTGTATAAATGAGAACCTCTTCTAGTAACTAAAAAAAAATATATATGTTGATGGATCGTGTGCTTGCGTAATGAAAACCCTGACTGTATTGAAGTGAACGGGAATCAACACGACAATGTTTTTTTTATATCTTCTAACTACAGTACATGATCTAGTTGCTACTTAACCTTAGATATCACTCATGTAATCAGTAATGTTGGGCTATTTTCAAGTATTTTACACCTTGAAATGAACTGCAAACTTCCCTAAACTAGTCACTGGATGATCTTTAAAGCGTTATTATCTGATATTTGTCATGACTCCTATTGTATAGCTTCTGTTTGGGGTCTTGTGAATGTTTATTTTTCTCAAGTCTATCTTGGAGAGAGATCCTAATCTCTTTGAAACGGCCTAAATAAATAAAATAACTCACCATGGAAACTCAGATTTCAACACACAGAGCGAGCGTGACTTTGTTCTCTAAAGCCAGCTAGACAACTCTACTTCACTATATCCACATAGCGTGTTGCTATATTAATGTTCTGCATATACTGTGGAACATTTCATAACCAAATAAATACCAGTGGAGCTTTAAGAGGGACTTGTTTGGGGGGGGGTTTGCGTCACAGGTGAGCAGGATTTTCCCACGGTGTTGATGTTTAAATCAGCTCCAAGCACTTGCCTTAGTTCAGACGCTCTTAAAAACGTCAATCTTTCCTCCAACCATCCCGTCCTCTGGTTAACACAAAGATTATTTCTGCATCCAGGTGACTCGGGTTGAGTTTCCTCGCCATAAATCGTGTAGCCAAGTCACAAAACCTTAAGATATATGAGATAAATGTGTTTTTTAGCTATGTATGTCTGCTTCTGCCCTGTTAAATCCCGAGCTTATCATTATTTATGAGGACAGGTAGACGGGGCTTAGGAAAACATCAGAGATGACAGAAAATGAAGATCAGATATCGACGTTAAAGCGACGCTCTGCGGGTAAAACTAACATCCGCGTGGAAATGACCCAGACGTGGTTCATCCGACATCCAGAGTGAATCCGAAACCCCCGACATCTGAGGGAACCTGAGCCTGTGTGTGTGTGTGTGTGTGTGTGTGTGTGTGTGTGTGTGTGTGTGTGTGTGTGTGTGTGTGTGTGTGTGTGTGTGTGTGTGTGTGTGTGTGTGTGTGTGTGTGTGTGTGCGTGCGTGTGCGTGTGCGTGTGCGTGTGTGTGTGTGTGTGTGTGTGGGGAAAGATGAGAAAAGGAATGATACAGATAACAGGAGTTTTTCTGATTCTTCAGCAAGATTGATTTTCAGGCTTGCAGGCCAATAAAAATGTTTGGTAATTGAGTTTAAATGTAATAAGAAAAGCGGGGAAAGTAATACCGGAGAAAGATTATATTTTAGGATAAAAGTGAAAACACGGTTACAGAAAGAATTGGAGATTTACAGCGTGAACAACAGCAAAGGTAAAATGCAAGTAAAAGGTCAGCGTTAATATGAATAAATATCAGTTATGTACACATCTGTCGTAACAGTAACAGCATTTTTAAAAACAATAAGGGATCGTCTAAAAAGTGTTGAAGGAGGACACATTATGCTGAGGTTCATGTGTATATCAGTATGTAGTGTCTCTACTTTAAAGAGTCCTCTCCTGCTGATGTTCAGGTGTATATCAGTATGTAGTGTCTCTACTTTAAAGAGTCCTCTCCTGCTGATGTTCAGGTGTATATCAGTATTTCGTGTCTCTACTTTAAAGAGTCCTCTCCTGCTGATGTTCAGGTGTATATCAGTATGTAGTGTCTCTACTTTAAAGAGTCCTCTCCTGCTGATGTTCAGGTGTATATCAGTATTTAGTGTCTCTACTTTAAAGAGTCCTCTCCAGCTGATGTTCAGGTGTATATCAGTATGTAGTGTCTCTACTTTAAAGAGTCCTCTCCTGCTGATGTTCAGGTGTATATCAGTATGTAGTGTCTCTACTTTAAAGAGTCCTCTCCTGCTGATGTTCAGGTGTATATCAGTGTGTAGTGTCTCTACTTTAAAGAGTCCTCTCCTGCTGATGTTCAGGTGTATATCAGTATGTAGTGTCTCTACTTTAAAGAGTCCTCTCCTGCTGATGATCAGGTGTATATCAGTATGCAGTGTCTCTACTTTAAAGAGTCCTCTCCTGCTGATGTTCAGGTGTATATCAGTATGTAGTGTCTCTACTTTAAAGAGTCCTCTCCTGCTGATGTTCAGGTGTATATCAGTATGTAGTGTCTCTACTTTAAAGAGTCCTCTCCTGCTGATGTTCAGGTGTATATCAGTATGTAGTGTCTCTACTTTAAAGAGTCCTCTCCTGCTGATGTTCAGGTGTATATCAGTATGTAGTGTCTGTACTTTAAAGAGTCCTCTCCTGCTGATGTTCAGGTGTATATCAGTATTTAGTGTCTCTACTTTAAAGAGTCCTCTCCAGCTGATGTTCAGGTGTATATCAGTATGTAGTGTCTCTACTTTAAAGAGTCCTCTCCTGCTGATGTTCAGGTGTATATCAGTATGTAGTGTCTCTACTTTAAAGAGTCCTCTCCTGCTGATGTTCAGGTGTATATCAGTGTGTAGTGTCTCTACTTTAAAGAGTCCTCTCCTGCTGATGTTCAGGTGTATATCAGTATGTAGTGTCTCTACTTTAAAGAGTCCTCTCCTGCTGATGATCAGGTGTATATCAGTATGCAGTGTCTCTACTTTAAAGAGTCCTCTCCTGCTGATGTTCAGGTGTATATCAGTATGTAGTGTCTCTACTTTAAAGAGTCCTCTCCTGCTGATGTTCAGGTGTATATCAGTATGTAGTGTCTCTACTTTAAAGAGTCCTCTCCTGCTGATGTTCAGGTGTATATCAGTATGTAGTGTCTCTACTTTAAAGAGTCCTCTCCTGCTGATGTTCAGGTGTATATCAGTATGTAGTGTCTCTACTTTAAAGAGTCCTCTCCTGCTGATGTTCAGGTGTATATCAGTATTTCGTGTCTCTACTTTAAAGAGTCCTCTCCTGCTGATGTTCAGGTGTATATCAGTATGTAGTGTCTCTACTTTAAAGAGTCCTCTCCTGCTGATGTTCAGGTGTATATCAGTATTTAGTGTCTCTACTTTAAAGAGTCCTCTCCAGCTGATGTTCAGGTGTATATCAGTATGTAGTGTCTCTACTTTAAAGAGTCCTCTCCTGCTGATGTTCAGGTGTATATCAGTATGTAGTGTCTCTACTTTAAAGAGTCCTCTCCTGCTGATGTTCAGGTGTATATCAGTGTGTAGTGTCTCTACTTTAAAGAGTCCTCTCCTGCTGATGTTCAGGTGTATATCAGTATGTAGTGTCTCTACTTTAAAGAGTCCTCTCCTGCTGATGATCGGGTGTATATCAGTATGCAGTGTCTCTACTTTAAAGAGTCCTCTCCTGCTGATGTTCAGGTGTATATCAGTATGTAGTGTCTCTACTTTAAAGAGTCCTCTCCTGCTGATGTTCAGGTGTATATCAGTATGTAGTGTCTCTACTTTAAAGAGTCCTCTCCTGCTGATGTTCAGGTGTATATCAGTATGTAGTGTCTCTACTTTAAAGAGTCCTCTCCTGCTGATGTTCAGGTGTATATCAGTATGTAGTGTCTCTACTTTAAAGAGTCCTCTCCTGCTGATGTTCAGGTGTATATCAGTATGTAGTGTCTCTACTTTAAAGAGTCCTCTCCTGCTGATGATCAGGTGTATATCAGTATGCAGTGTCTCTACTTTAAAGAGTCCTCTCCTGCTGATGTTCAGGTGTATATCAGTATGTAGTGTCTCTACTTTAAAGAGTCCTCTCCTGCTGATGTTCAGGTGTATATCAGTATGTAGTGTCTCTACTTTAAAGAGTCCTCTCCTGCTGATGTTCAGGTGTATATCAGTATGTAGTGTCTCTACTTTAAAGAGTCCTCTCCTGCTGATGTTCAGGTGTATATCAGTGTGTAGTGTCTCTACTTTAAAGAGTCCTCTCCTGCTGATGTTCAGGTGTATATCAGTATGTAGTGTCTCTACTTTAAAGAGTCCTCTCCTAGCTGATGATCAGGTGTATATCAGTATGCAGTGTCTCTACTTTAAAGAGTCCTCTCCTGCTGATGTTCAGGTGTATATCAGTATGTAGTGTCTCTACTTTAAAGAGTCCTCTCCTGCTGATGTTCAGGTGTATATCAGTATGTAGTGTCTCTACTTTAAAGAGTCCTCTCCTGCTGATGTTCAGGTGTATATCAGTATGTAGTGTCTCTACTTTAAAGAGTCCTCTCCTGCTGATGTTCAGGTGTATATCAGTATGTAGTGTCTGTACTTTAAAGAGTCCTCTCCTGCTGATGTTCAGGTGTATATCAGTATTTAGTGTCTCTACTTTAAAGAGTCCTCTCCAGCTGATGTTCAGGTGTATATCAGTATGTAGTGTCTCTACTTTAAAGAGTCCTCTCCTGCTGATGTTCAGGTGTATATCAGTATGTAGTGTCTCTACTTTAAAGAGTCCTCTCCTGCTGATGTTCAGGTGTATATCAGTGTGTAGTGTCTCTACTTTAAAGAGTCCTCTCCTGCTGATGTTCAGGTGTATATCAGTATGTAGTGTCTCTACTTTAAAGAGTCCTCTCCTGCTGATGATCAGGTGTATATCAGTATGCAGTGTCTCTACTTTAAAGAGTCCTCTCCTGCTGATGTTCAGGTGTATATCAGTATGTAGTGTCTCTACTTTAAAGAGTCCTCTCCTGCTGATGTTCAGGTGTATATCAGTATGTAGTGTCTCTACTTTAAAGAGTCCTCTCCTGCTGATGTTCAGGTGTATATCAGTATGTAGTGTCTCTACTTAAAGAGTCCTCTCCTGCTGATGTTCAGGTGTATATCAGTATGTAGTGTCTCTACTTTAAAGAGTCCTCTCCTGCTGATGTTCAGGTGTATATCAGTATTTCGTGTCTCTACTTTAAAGAGTCCTCTCCTGCTGATGTTCAGGTGTATATCAGTATGTAGTGTCTCTACTTTAAAGAGTCCTCTCCTGCTGATGTTCAGGTGTATATCAGTATTTAGTGTCTCTACTTTAAAGAGTCCTCTCCAGCTGATGTTCAGGTGTATATCAGTATGTAGTGTCATCTACTTTAAAGAGTCCTCTCCTGCTGATGTTCAGGTGTATATCTGTATGTAGTGTCTCTACTTTAAAGAGTCCTCTCCTGCTGATGTTTCGGTGTATATCAGTGTGTAGTGTCTCTACTTTAAAGAGTCCTCTCCTGCTGATGTTCCGCGCCTCTGTATATTCAGTATGTCAGCCTGCTCTCTACTTTAAGAGTCCCCCTCTCCTGCTGATGATGCAGGTTGTATATCAGTATGCAGTGTCTCTACTTTTACAAGAGTCCTCTCCTTGCTGATGTTCAGGTGTATATTCACCGTATGTTACGTTCAGTCTCTACTTTTAAGAGTTCCTCTCTCCCTTTTTTTATGATGTTCAGGTGTTATCAGTATGTAGTGTCTCTACTTTAAAGAGTCCTCTCCTGCTGATGTTCAGGTGTATATCAGTATGTAGTGTCTCTACTTTAAAGAGTCCTCTCCTGCTGATGTTCAGGTGTATATCAGTATGTAGTGTCTCTACTTTAAAGAGTCCTCTCCTGCTGATGTTCAGGTGTATATCAGTATGTAGTGTCTCTACTTTAAAGAGTCCTCTCCTGCTGATGATCAGGTGTATATCAGTATGCAGTGTCCTCTACTTTAAAGAGTCCTCTCCTGCTGATGTTCAGGTGTATATCAGTATGTAGTGTCTCTACTTTAAAGAGTCCTCTCCTGCTGATGTTCAGGTGTATATCAGTATGTAGTGTCTCTACTTTAAAGAGTCCTCTCCTGCTGTTGTTCAGGTGTATATCAGTATGTAGTGTCTCTACTTTAAGAGTCCTCTCCTGCTGATGTTCAGGTGTATATCAGTATGTAGTGTCTCTACTTTAAAGAGTCCTCTCCTGCTGATGTTCAGGTGTATATCAGTATGTAGTGTCTCTACTTTAAAGAGTCCTCTCCTGCTGATGTTCAGGTGTATATCAGTATTTAGTGTCTCTACTTTAAAGAGTCCTCTCCAGCTGATGTTCAGGTGTATATCAGTATGTAGTGTCTCTACTTTAAAGAGTCCTCTCCTGCTGATGTTCAGGTGTATATCAGTATGTAGTGTCTCTACTTTAAAGAGTCCTCTCCTGCTGATGTTCAGGTGTATATCAGTGTGTAGTGTCTCTACTTTAAAGAGTCCCTTTCCTGCTGATGTTCAGGTGTATATCAGTATGTAGTGTCTCTACTTTAAAGAGTCCTCTCCTGCTGATGATCAGGTGTATATCAGTATGCAGTGTCTCTACTTTAAAGAGTCCTCTCCTGCTGATGTTCAGGTGTATATCAGTATGTAGTGTCTCTACTTTAAAGAGTCCTCCTCCTGCTGATGTTCAGGTGTATATCAGTATGTAGTGTCTCTACTTTAAAGAGTCCTCTCCTGCTGATGTTCAGGTGTATATCAGTATGTAGTGTCTCTACTTTAAAGAGTCCTCTCCTGCTGATGTTCAGGTGTATATCAGTATGTAGTGTCTCTACTTTAAAGAGTCCTCTCCTGCTGATGTTCAGATGTATATGAGTATGTAGTGTCTCTACTTTAAAGAGTCCTCTCCTGCTGATGTTCAGGTGTATATCAGTATGTAGTGTCTCTACTTTAAAGAGTCCTCTCCTGCTGATGTTCAGGTGTATATCAGTGTGTAGTGTCTCTACTTTAAAGAGTCCTCTCCTGCTGATGTTCAGGTGTATATCAGTATGTAGTGTCTCTACTTTAAAGAGTCCTCTCCTGCTGATGATCAGGTGTATATCAGTATGTAGTGTCTCTACTTTAAAGAGTCCTCTCCTGCTGATGTTCAGGTGTATATCAGTATGTAGTGTCTCTACTTTAAAGAGTCCTCTCCTGCTGATGTTCAGGTGTATATCAGTATGTAGTGTCTCTACTTTAAAGAGTCCTCTCCTGCTGATGTCAGGTGTATATCAGTATTTCGTGTCTCTACTTTAAAGAGTCCTCTCCTGCTGATGTTCAGGTGTATATCAGTATTTCGTGTCTCTACTTTAAAGAGTCCTCTCCTGCTGATGTTCAGGTGTATATCAGTATGTAGTGTCTCTACTTTAAAGAGTCCTCTCCTGCTGATGTTCAGGTGTATATCAGTATGTAGTGTCTCTACTGGGACATGTCTCCATGCTTTAATGTTCAAAAAGCTCTTTATTTTTCTCATGTGCTGCAGCACCTCTTTTCACCCTCTGTCTGAAACCAGAGCCCAGTCTGCTCTGATTGGTTAGCTGGCCGGCTCTGTTGTCATTGGTCAACCACTTAAAGATGTCCCGCCCCTTAGCCTATCCTGTACAATGTGTTGGAGCGCGAGCGTGGTTTACATGCACTAAAACATATGATATAACACTACAGGAAAGGGAAAACCCCATAAAAGCATAATAGGGACACTTTAAGAACAGACAGTGATACAAAGAGAGAGAAAACAGTGAAAAGTAAAAAGAGAACAGCGACCTCATCTCATCAATCAGCAGCTTCATGAGTGACAGCAGCCAAAGACCGAGCGAGCCTCTGCTTTATTTCATCTTGAAACTTTTATGCGTGGAAAAATAACAAAACGTGGAGCCAAGTTTCTTCAACAGTTGAAAGAAAAGAAAAACCCTCTCCCTCTGAGACAAAAGGCTTCTGTTGTTTCTGAATGGATGTTCATTTGCGCCTGGAGGAAGCTTATTGTAGAGAAGAGAGAATGAGTCAGGTTGTTTTCTGCACATCTGAGGTCCAGAGGTTTTTTTATGCACACCTCGTGGTTTAGCCTTGAAGTCTGGGTTTCACCTCTGACCCCACAAACACCCACTCCCCCCCCCATAACACATATTACGTTTGATCAGCGGGGAATACATGTAGTGAATGGCGATGAATCAGACCAAAGCTGCGTCCTGGGATTTGTCCACATCACAGCAGAAACCTTTTGTCCTGCATTTGTCCTCTAGATAATTTGTTCAATAAGGCCACAGAATAGGACAAAGTTGGTGTTTCTGAAAGTTCAAAGTCCTAGATGACAGGAGCAAAAGTGCAAATGTAAAGAAAAAGTCAGGATTTATACACTGACAGAACATTAAACCTTATGGATCCCCGGAGAAGCAACAATAACAAAGAGAAGCAGAAGGAAAACTCTCCTTGTGAAAATAAGAAACAATACTCAGATTTTTGCAAAGCTTAACTTCCCTTCATCTCCATCTTCTTGGTTCCTAGTAAGTTAAGTGTAAACCTCCGTCAAATTGATGCTCGATGAAAGGTCAGATTACAATTCACCCTGAGGGGAACACATGTATTACGAGTGCAACACAATATTAGTTGTTTTCCTGGTTTTGCATATCAATAACTTTCCTGTCATTTCAGATCCTAGTCCTTTGCAATCAGCTCGTTCCCTTCACATGCTGCTCATTCCCTCGTTAGCTCCACCGTGTAAAAACCACCTCTCTCTCACTAGTTTATCTGCTCTGCCAGTTTCTGACCCTGCCTGATGTTGGACCACAGGACCTGATTGTGAACCTATTTGTACCTGAGTTAAGTAAACGGGACTTCTTTAACAATCCCTCTGTGTTTGCTTTTGGGTTTGAGTCTGTACCAGTGACATTAGCCGCTTTCACAACAAGTACTTTGCCGTACTTAGTTCCCAGCACTTAGTTCCCAGCACTTAGTTCCCAGCACTTAGTTCCCCCATGGAACTAAAGAGCAGATCGCGTTCACACCGGAATAAGTTCTCTGAGGGAAGATTACGCAAATGAAGCCGCTGACGTCACTTCTTCTTCTTCTGCTTTGGGTTTACTGGCAGGCCGCAAACAACTTCACGGTGTATACTGCCACCCGAAGTCCCCGGCCGGAAGTCCCCGGAGTTGGGGACTGGCTTCAGTAGAAGCTGCTGGGACTCCCAGCAGCTTCTACTGAAGCCTTCAGAGTAAATCGCCAGAACGCCAGACACCTCCTCAACTCCACCGCTCCCATGTTTTTTTTTGTGTTGCCATAAGTTATTCTCTCTCCGTTGGTGCACGGGGCTAATGCTAATGCTAATAATGCTAATGCCAGCAAATACAATGGCGGCTTCAAAAAACTTTACCGAGTTTTACGGGGCGTGGTTTGCAATCCGCCCAGCCAATCAGAAAATGGAACTTTTTTCTCCCCAGTAAAGTACCACCTCTCTAGCAGGGACTGAAAAGGGGGGAAAAGTTCTCATGAACTAAGTTCTATTTTGGTGTGAACGCAAAATCCCAGGAACTATCGGAACCAAACGGAAAAAGTAGGACAATACTCGCTTCTGATTGGTGAATTTGGTCATGCTAGAGGTTTTTCTTTTTTGCTAACAGACCGTAGTGGTGGCCAATAGAAGCTCAAGTGTTGAATAGTGTTGTCACTATGTTACAGAAGTTAACAAAGGAGTCCAAGTGGTGGAGCGTTTGGGGATTTTAGCCTTTGCAGACCATCCACATGCACACAAACCTATATTACACACTAAAAAAAGCATAATAGATCCCCTTTAAATCATGCAAACATGTCCCAGTAGAGGCACAAAATACAAATATGAACCTGAAAAATGAACAGAGTTTGTCCTCTTAACGTTCCCTCATCGCTGTCATTTCGCCCTCCGTCCTCCTCACACACATACAGTTCTGTTATCGTTTCAAAGCACAAAGAGAGGTCAGCGCGGGAGCATGTCAGTCAGACAAGTTGTCACCCAAATGATGACAAATTGGCCGCCTCTCCGCTCGCCTCCCAATCAAGTCCAGACCTGGCTTTCATGCACCAACGTTCAGTAAATGGAGATCGATGGCAGCGAGGTGAAACACACATAAACCTCTGTCACTGCCTTAAAGAGCCGCTTACAGTCAAATAACTGTACTTTCAGATTCCTATGATGAGCTAAATGGTATTGTGAATGCTTTTCCCTCCAGAACACACACTGAGCACTTCTCCTTTTGACGGGAAAATTGGCATATTTGACCAAATTGAACACAATTGCTGTTGGCATCGTCACCTGGTGCAGTTTACAGTAAAGCTGATGGAGAAGGAGAGGGAGAGCCTTCACCTGTTTCTCATCTTCCTCGCCTACTAACCATCTCCAATGGGCTTGTTTCCAGGGAGACAAACATCATGTTACCCAACACTGTGAGTCTTGCAATAACATTGTCTTTATCGGGGACGGTATTTTCTCATTTCACGTCTTGAAGCCGTCAAATATGCAGGAATGCTTTTCCTTCTGGAGAATTGAACATGGGGGCAAACATATTTCTGTCTTTCATGCTTTTTTCTCACAGTTTTCTGGACCTTTTATTGTGTCTTTATCTCCTTTTCTATCTTTGGACACTTCATTCATACACGCTATGTTTGGTTTGCAAGTTAACGTTGAGCTGGAGCTGCTCATATTTCACATTGAGAACATATTATTGTGTATTTCTGTAGTTATCAGTGAGTCAATTTTATATTATAGTGGTTATTCAGCAAGGCTACCATATTAGCCATGTCTCTTTAAGTGAGATTTTGCATTTAAAACTGTTACTAATGAGGCAGTACTTTAAGACCAAAGTATATCTGCTTTTTGCAGATTACACTTAAAGATTCTTGCAGTTGAAAATATCCAAAATACTTTAATATGAGCTAGTAGTAAAATATTTGCTGGTAAATTGCCACCAGATATTTACAACAAAAACTTGAACGGATATCTAACTCAAACTGACCCCCATCAACACACCATTGTATTTTCACTCAAAGACGATTAAAGTTTAACCTTCAGCCTTGTTTTCTCTGCAGGAAACGACATTATTATTATTCTATTAAAACTCTGTTTGCTTTTCAAATGAAAGCTGTCCACTCCGGTCAGCGTCACATCGTTTGAGTCTCAGATCTGTTTTAGAAGTTCACAGAGACTCTGGGACACAATTTAGTAGACATGGTAATGAAATAATTGGCTGTGCCGCTCAACGTTTAGCAGAGATGCAACACAGAGACGTTAGTGTGTCTACAAATTAACAATATGCACCTGGGTTTTTGTACACATTTGTAATTAAATCTGTATTTTTGAAACCACTGACGGATTACAGGACATGTTAGCATCTATCTACAGCTTTGATTTGAACGTGAAGCGATATTTTATTGTCTATTTGTTTAACTAACACATTATTATATGTCCCTGCTGTATGACTCACACTGTAATATTCACACAGCATCTAAATCAGAGCGAAATGAAAAGGGTCTGGCTTTCATAACACTAAGAAAAACAGCATGAATAAATCTGAACTTGATTATGAGGAGTAATGAGTTGTTCTGTTTTTCAGAAGCTGCGTTTTTACAATTTTTTTCCTTTACAAGCTTTTTGGTAGTCGGGGCAAATAGCCGTGTTTCGGGGAGGCCGCCAGGTAGCAGGGAGGCGAGGCTGCAGGCATTGTGAAAGCTGGATAATTACAAACATCGCCTGAAATGTTTTTTTGGCTTAAAGCATGGAACGGCAGATTAGCTCCCCAGAGAGAGAGGATTTAACAGATCCAACCTCCCTCACCCCGCTGGCTTCAGGACGACGGCCCGGGCGCACGGGAGGTAAGAAAAGGCTCTTTCTCTGGATTTAAACCACGTTTGTTAGATGAAGAAATCAAAGAGAAACGGGTAAACAAGCAGCAGGTATTTGCGGGCTGTGCAACAACAACTTTAAGACTTTCCCAACACTTTAAGGTTCGTTGGGTTTTAGATGCTTTTCAAGGTCAGCAGGAAGAATTAAAGAGGTCCTATTGTGCTTTTTGGGGTTTTCTCTTTTCTGTAGTGTATTACATAGTGCATGTAAATGGTCTGCAAAGGCAAAAATTAGAAAGTTCCCTTTTGAAGGATATTCTCTCCCACACACTGTCTGAAACGCCTCCTTTGTTTACTTCCTGAACATAATGACATCACTGTATTACACATGCGCTTCTATTGGATAGTGCTCCAACATATTGTACATGATAGGCCAAGGGGCGGGACATCTCTAAGCGGTTGACCAATCAAAACAGAGCCGGCCAGCTAACCAATCAGAGCAGACTGGGCTCTCTTCCTTGTTTTTGTACAAGTGACTAACTATGTGAATAGAGGATAACAGCCTTCTGCCTGAGTGTTTGTGTTTTTTTTGTGTGTGCAGGTTGTTCTAGAGTGCCACAGTGACGCGTCCTAAAACCTGGAAGTAAGTTAGCATTTTACCACTTCCGGTTCCTTCGACAAAAACACATCATAAATCTTATCGATAGATTTATGATTCGAAAATTATAAAAGTAGGGTAGACATGTGGATATTATCCGGCTGAACAAAACGTGATCTGTCTCTTAAATGTGTGTCAACCACAGACCTTATTTCGAGCTATTTTCCAAAATCCTATGGAGAAATTGCATTGCTTTTTGTCGAAGGAACCGGAAGGAGTTTACTTCCGGGTTTTAGGACGCGTCACTGTGGCACTCTGTTAAATAGTTGGAACTTTAATTCACTTAAAAAAAAAAAAAACGGTACATTTTCGTAATTTTTTTATCGTTTGAGCCCTACTCACTGGGTTCAACTGTATTTAAATGTTTACAGGTATTCTGTTTCCCACTTTAATGACCTGCTATATGCATTATAGAATGAACACATGAGGATAAGCATGTTCTGCGGCAGGATGCAGAGACAACTGCTTTTCTCCACAGTTTAATACGCTAACATGTTGAACACTGGTTCTTTGTTAGTAGACTGAAACACTCTCCCTGTGCGATCACCGCAGGATGCAGGCCTCATAGAAAACACACACACACACACACACACACACACACACACACACACACACACACACACACACACACACACACACACACACACACACACACACTCACACACACACACACTCACACAACATACACTAAGGGAACTTATACATCAGTATAAGTATGAGTAGTCGCCCTCCTATGAATGTTTAATAAGCAAGAGAGGGGCCAGTCAAAATTCACATGTTTAATGAGGGGTGTCTCACATGTAGTGCTTCAACTGACGCCAGGAATGGTGGGAGAGGGAAAGGTGTGTGTGTGTGTGTGTGTGTGTGTGTGTGTGTGTGTGTGTGTGTGTGTGTACAGTGTGGGTATTTGAAGGTGTGAATCAAACACTTAGTTAAACTGCTCCACTCATGACTTATACAAACACATTAAGCAGCCTGTCATATTTCCACACGTGTACTGACTGCCTGCTGCAATATATTTACACAAAATATCTACACTACATTTCTGTAAAGTAAATAGTTAGGACTTCAACTCTTGAATATCAGGGCTACGTCTACTCAGATACTGCTTATTTTGAAAGGTTACTTGTCTCATTTCTTGCTCAAACTAAGCTAGATGACCAATGGCTTCTTCTAGTAGTCAGGACATTTTTGGCAAATCCAGATACTACCAAGATTGATTTAAGAAAGTCTGGAAGAGAAAGAATGTTTTGTTGCAAACTGGATCCAAACCACATTTTGAGGTGGTTTGAAATGTGATTTCTTCAGATCCAAATTCCTTCACACTTTAAGCCGCTTAAATCAGATTTCATTGACACTCAACAACCAGATAAAATCAAGAATGATGGGAGAGCTGAGCACAAATCCATGCTTCTACTAGCCAAATGCTATGGAGTCCATTGATGGATAACATTCTTTGGACAAATGGCAAAACACATTGTCTGCTGGCACTTATTGAGGAGGCGTATGTACAGTCAGAGCTGGAGGAAACCTACTGGAACAACTCAATTTATCAACAGATATCTTCCAGCATTGGACGAAATGTTGTGGTTGTTTGGAGGTGAGAAATAATGGACTTCCATTTCTCCTGCCAAAACATTCCATGTCTTCTTCTGTTGTTCCCTTTAGTGTTTACTTCCTGTCTGTCTTCTGCTGATTTCTCTGACGTCCAACGCTATGTTTTCTAACACTTGTTCTCTTTTTATTTCTTTATTGGGGACAGCCTTGAATGAATCCAAAGTTGAGTGTGTAAGGAATAAAATCAATATGTGCCGTAAACTTGTAACCGGATGTTCACGACATTGTCGACACACTCGACTTCCTGTCTGGCAGACGGTGTTTGTAGCATTAGCATGTGGCTAATATTATTTTGTGTACGTGAATATAAGGAGAATGACACGTGGTGTTGCACGACACACTGTCTTCAACTCTCACTTATTGACTCGGCAACAACATTATTAGGGAATGTTTAAATGACCAACAGATATTAGAAGATTGTTAAACTTACAGATCAGGACGTGCCTTGGACCCGCCCCCGTCGACGCTAAACCAATGGGAGAAGACTACAGATGATAAATATGTGACACAAACAGGAAGTCGCTCTCTTTCTCATCCCCTGCGACTGGAGAGAGTAAACTCGGCCGGGCTGGCCTTTTGCAAATTCATTGTATCATTGTTTTATTAAATGCTGTTAACTTGTAAATAAGCTTCCTGGACTCTTTTCAGCTAATCCTAAACTCAGATTGTAGAAAACCCAACAAGTGCCCTCAAATAAAAAGGAATATTGAAAAAGTATTCCATGGTTTTTTCTGATGGATGAAAACTAATGTTTTTTGTCCACAGCTGAAGTTACATCTACAGTTCCTTCTTTCTGCGGATTGATATGACTGCACACAGGGGCGGACTGGGACTTAAAATAAGCCCGGGACTCTTGAACGGCCCACTTCGGTACCGCAAGTAATTACCGCTAGTAAATTGTCGACGGGGGGACAAGGGGGGGGGGGGGGGGTACTAGTGTATTATCCGACCGGCCCACATCGTCCGACCGGCCCACTTCAGTACCGGCCCATCGGATTCGTACCGAACGTCCCATGGCAAGTCCGCCACTGACTGCACATAGTCCCCTGATCCTCATCAGTCTGTTATCGAGAATTAACAACCTCCAGAATGTCCAAATTGACCAATCAGAATGGAGTATTCAACAGAGCCGTATTATACATGCTGTTTGTATCTTTACCAAGTGTTTACTTCTGGTGCTGAGAAACTGCAGTCCTGTAAATGCCCCTTAAATCTGTCTCCAAAGCGAGTCAATCCCCATAGACCCTCATGTTAAAATGCCCGCTTTATAGCAGAAATAAACATGTTTACAACCTGGTACTAAAAGTTTTTTGGTCTTTAGCACTAAACTCAAAGTACAGCTGAGCCCAGTGGGAATGTTGTTAAGTGTTTTTGTAATAAACCGAAGAATTGGACACACATATTTAATTTACTAATGATATCTCTAGAGGAAAAGTCAAAGCATCATCCAAGTTATAACAAGATTGACTTATGCAACAGTTCAGTTTTTTTAACAACAACACTCAGCAGCAAATCCTTTCTAAGGACAACGTTGTTTTGTAAACGCAGAACATGTTTAGAGTAAAAACATGTGGAGGTGGTCATTGTGCTCATTTGTCCTTTGTTTGCTTTCAACCTTTTAACACCTCAGCTGGTCTTGATTGGTGTTTGCCTGTTTGGTATACAGTGCGGTGACTCGTGACGTTATTATTTCAAAGGTCGAACATCAGCACATAATTAAGCGTTCATTGGAATCTAAATTACTGGAACAATGAAGATGGAAGCTTGTCATTGCTACGATCCTGTACTGGATTAAATTAAACTAAAGCTGTGAGAGTTTCTGGCGACAACAGATGGTGGAAAGCACGGGAACACGAGATCCAGAAAGCACGGGAACACGAGATCCAGAAAGCACGGGAACACGAGATCCAGAAAGCACGGGAACACGAGATCCAGAAAGCACGGGAACACGAGATCCAGAAAGCACGGGAACACGAGATCCAGAAAGCACGGGAACACGAGATCCAGAAAGCAGAGGTGGGAAGTAGTGGACTACAAATACTTCGTTACTGTACTTAAGTACATGTTTCTGGTATCAGTACTTTACTCCACTACTTATTTTTCTGACGACTTTTTACTTTGACTTCTTACATTTTGAACACAAATACCTGTACTTTCTACTTCTTACATGTTGAACACAAATACCTGTACTTTCTACTTCTTACACTTTGAACCCAAATACCTGTACTTTCTACTTCTTACATGTTGAACCCAAATACCTGTACTTTCTACTTCTTACATGTTGAACACAAATACCTGTACTTTCTACTTCTTACATTTGAACACAAATACCTGTACTTTCTACTTCTTACATTTTGAACACAAATACCTGTACTTTCTACTTCTCACATTTTGAACACAAATAGATGTACTTTCTACTTCTTACACTTTGAACACAAATACCTGTACTTTCTACTTCTTACATGTTGAACACAAATACCTGTACTTTCTACTTCTTACATTTTGAACCCAAATACCTGTACTTTCTACTTCTTACCTTTGAACAACAAATACCTGAACTTCTACTTCTTACATTTTGAACACAAATACCTGTACTTTCTACTTCTTACATTTTGAACACAAATACCTGTACTTTCTACTTCTTACATTTTGAACACAAATACCTGAACTTTCTACTTCTTACATTTTGAACACAAATACCTGTACTTTCTACTTCTTACATGTTGAACCCAAATACCTGTACTTTCTACTTCTTACATTTTGAACACAAATACCTGTACTTTCTACTTCTTACATTTTGAACACAAATACCTGAACTTTCTACTTCTTACATGTTGAACACAAATACCTGTACTTTCTACTTCTTACATGTTGAACACAAATACCTGTACTTTCTACTTCTTACATTGTTGAACACAAATACCTGAAACTTTCTACTTCTTACATTTGAAACACAAATACCTGTACTTTCTACTTCTTACATGTTGAACACAAATACCTGTACTTTCTACTTCTTACATGTTGAACACAAATACCTGAACTTTCTACTTCTTACATTTGAAACACAAATACCTGTACTTTCTACTTCTTACATGTTGAACACAAATACCTGTACTTTCTACTTCTTACATGTTGAACACAAATACCTGTACTTTCTACTTCTTACATTTCCCAAACAGGCTGGTTCCTTTAGTTTGAATGTGTGTTTGGTGGCGTGATCATTATTATTTAGAGTCATTGCGTGCCTATTGATTTGAACACGATCCGTGTATCCATCATTTCCTGGTCTTCTCTAAAGAAGAGGGAACAATGAAAACGTTGTCATGTTGCCGTTGTTCAGCATGGAAACATTCATTAGCTAACAATGACATTATTGTTCTATTAATATAAAGGGAGGTCAGGTACTCTTTAAAACAGCTGCTAGTTATGGGTACTTTTTACTGAAGTACATTTCAAAGACCTCTTTACTTTCACTTGAGTAAAGAAGTTTAGTCAGTACTTCTACTTTCACCAGAGTATTTTTAAACACGAGTATCTGTACTTCTACTTGAGTAAAGGATGTGTGTACTTTTGCCATCTCTGCCAGAAAGTACACGTGCACACAAATACCTTATAATTCCTACCATTGCATGCATGACTTTTACCTTCCACACGGTAGCACAGATCTTTGTGGTCAGCAGTTCACAACACATTATTCCGCAGAGAAGAGACAGGTTTCATGTGTTGATAATCTCCGCTCTTTTCTTCCCGTCACAGTTATTTTGACGCGTTTTTCTTCCCCCTCGGGCCTGAGCTGTCTCTGCAGCACTCAGGATGTGTTTGTTGTTTTTTGCGCTTGCACCAATTAAGGTTAACGTGATAGACGTGGCTTAAGCACATGAAAGCGTCTGAGGTTCCCCGGCAATATACTTCAGTGAAGAGGTACTCCAAACAGGTATGTGTGTACGACGAGTCACAGAGGAGCTGAAGCACGCCCAGAGGTTGTAAATTGTCAACGATGTCTGGGGAAAAGCCCCCATTTGAAATAAAGACACAAGACTTAGTATTTGTGGTATGTACTGTAAAACGTTTTTTAATCTCTTGACTTTCCATGTTGTTCTTTGTGCCTCACCACAAACCAACCAGGGGCAATACAGTTTATAAACATATGCTATCAAGCCAACTGGAGGGAATTTAGTTTTTCTTTTGCTGCTGTTGAAAACAAAAGATCTTTGTTCAGACATTTCACTTCTAGAAACAATATTTTTTTGTTACGTTTTTCGTAGGGTTTTAAAGGTCCCATGTCATGGCCATTCCTACTGATCATAATTCCATTGTTGAGGTCTACTAGAATAGATTTAAATTGTGACATTTTCCAAACTCACATTGGTTCCTCATACAGCATCTCTGTATAGTATGTGTATTCACTCTCTGTCCTAAAACGGCTTGTTGGAGCTCCTGCCCCCCCCCTCCTGTGAGCCCAGTGTGCTCTGATTGGTCGGGACGTTGCGAGGCTCGTTGCTGCGAGGAGCGGACAGGTTTCCGGGTCGGCGATACAGCGAGAACAAGCGAAACTCATCCTGAGCACACACAAACACTCACAGTCGAAGTAAAAACAATAAGTGTGGCTTGATATTGAGAAAGAAAAAGGTTTATAACGCTGTGAGAATGGGTCTGCGGAGAGCATTTCTCCACCATCCCAACTCGTCTATTACCAGCGTTCAGGGAGCTCTATGCAAGTCAATGGGGACTCCCTGTTAGTTAGCCAAGGGATCCTGGTGTGGGAGGCGCTCCAAGGATTGGTCCATTTGGGCCAATCCGGTCATTTGTTGTTGATTTGGGTGTTCACACGTCACAGAACCCAGGAAGCAAACAATGGAAAATGAGAAATGTCCAACGAGGCGTTCTGGGGCAGCATAGACAGGTCTTCGTCTGTGTTAGAGTTTTACTCGCTACAGGTGTACTTGAGGGTTTGTGATCTGCAGACCGTTTACATGCAGAGAAAACCTTCATAACACACAAGGGGACGGGTAATAACCAGAAAAGCATGACATGGGACCTTTAAAGTTCACAATCTGAAAGATCTGTTTTGTTCTCTTCAGCGACACCTAAGGCAACCTGGAGGTATTACAGGTGTATTTCAAGGCTTTGGATTTGCACTTGTTTTTAAAGATGCATCACCTGAAGTCATCGCTCTTTTCTTTATATCTTTCAGCCATATGAAACTGTATTATCCAACGCTAGCATGAAACTGGAAGAAATAGTTTGACGATTCACAACAAATTAGATTTAAAGATCAAGTCAGTTGTGTTAGCTACTATCCGCTTGTTGTGATATCTCCTCGCCTAAGTTCATTATATTGAAAATTCAAGGGCTCTCATCATCAAGCCACAGGCTCAAATACCATTATGATGCCTTTACATACATTTAATTAAAGATAAATATGGGACATGTGATGGTAGTAAAGGCTCAATGTGGCGTAACACTTTCAAAAAAGGACAACAGTTACGGCCCGTCCACACAGCGGCTTTCTGAATGGGGTGACGTCACTTTTCGGCCGAACTGCATTGTGGGAAGCAGAGCGGAGCTTTCCTGGCGTTTCAGGCTGCAAAAGTTGAGCAATGTTCAACTTTTGAAGCTTCTGAAGCTTTCGGTGGAAGCGTCAGGCAATCAAATCTATAGCCAGTACAAGCTCTAGCCAATCAAACCGCTGCTTGTGTGTCAGGGGCGGGAGATTCATGTGATTGATTGTTGGTCGAGCTTCAGACACGCCCGCCGGCAAGCTTTTCCAAAGCCGCTGTGTGGACGGGCCGTTAGTCAGCAAAACTGAGTAATGTCCATTTCAACTGCATCGAAGTACATTAGCCCAAAAAGCTTCTGTTCATAACAAACCAAGTTAGGCTTAAGCAGCAATACTGCAGTTGAGAAAGATGATGTGTTTGTTGTCTGTAAATGTAACTTTTTGTTAATAAAAGGAAGAGTCTTTCTACCTTAAAAGCTACACTTTTAAGCAGTTTGATTGCCTCTAGGGGACAGCGTAACAATTAATGCATCCAGCAGACATAAAGAAATATTAACACACATTTGCTGAATTGTTTCTCCTAACCCATTGACTGTTAATCAGTGTATAATCTCCTCTTAGCTTTGGTCTCCATCAGCTCTTTAGGGAAATATTCTCCTGCTAAATCCTCCACACAACTCACCAGCTACTCCGTCTCTGACCTTTCTGTTAACATGACAGTCGGGTGTAACTTCTGCTGTTCCCAGCTTGATCTCATCTCCGGGGTTCTCTGTAAAAACACATGTGCAGACCCACCACACATCCGGGGGAATGGTGGTCCGCTGCATGATGATGTGCATCGCCCCGAGGGAACGGGAATCCAATAGTGTGCGTAGGACATTCAGAACTAATCCAAGTTCTCACCTATTTAAACGAAACAGATCACCACCTCAAAGGGAGGGCAAAATCCCCACTAATAGCAGCTAAGGCCTGTGGCACACCCACGCATTCAAACACACACACAAACACACACACAGAAGACACAAAGACAGACAGACAGTGATAAATTGTAGTGGGAAAATCCCTGCTGTATGGATCCTTCAAAGGCAAAAAAACCTGCAAAGCTCTTCAAGGCAGATCCTCACAGCACTTAGAGACGGCTCGCTTTCCCTCAGTCGAGAAAATGAAAACGAATGAGAGCACTGGAAAGTCATTCAGACACTTTATTAAGATCTCAAGTCATAAAGCCACTGGAAAGCCATCGGATCCACGGCCATTTGGGCGTCCTATGGACAGCATTTAAAAAGCTTGATGCACAGTATACATCTGGGATAGAGCTTTAGAGCCGAGTCGACCATACCGGAGTTCAGTTGAGAAAACAATTTGCAGAGGTGAGTCTCACCCAGTGTTCCCAGTGAGCCAGCGCTGCTCTGCTCTGGAGGTTTTCTGCAAACCACAGCTGCCGAAAACTTTTCCACAGCGCTGAACTGAACACAAGGGAACATTGGACGCATTAGGATTTGAGTTAGAAAACGAGCCAAAGAACGATTGGCTTCTCAAAAAGTTACCAGAAGTCGCCAGATAGTCATAAAGAGTCAACGTAGTGTATCATGTGGAGACGTGCATGCAGAGAGCGTCCAGGTGAATTTAAGGAGCTGGAAAGTTAGGCTGTATGACTAAAAGTGGAAAGAGTATAGTACGAGTGTTTTTCAATATGAAATCGACTTAAACTAGGCAGATGCTGTACGTTTGTATTAATGTTGGATGTTGTGTTTACTCACATTACATTTTTTACTAGGCTTACTTGTGATCTTTACGCTTAAATTGCACGGCAAACAACAACTGATCAGACAGAACTCATCACAAATCCTATTGGGGATACTATTAGGGTTTAAATGTGGGCTTAATCTGGTTTAAAGTCCTTATGTTTGTTAGCCAATATGTTACATGTAATTGACATTATGACAAGGCCATATAGCCAACCTAAAACCCCCCATGCACCAATAACTCAGAGGTGCCCAGAAAGGTTTTCAGGCAATCAAACACGACTTTATATTTACATTTTACCCCAAAAAAGGGTGTCCATAAACCATTTGCAAACCCTTGAATTCTTAAACCCTGCATTGCTGCACCAGTTCAATTATTTTAGCATGAGCGTCTCAGGTTTGATGACGTCTGTTCGGCCCACAATGATTGGTGGTACGAAAGCTCAGAAAAATGTACCCCGTTCCAAAAAAAATAAAACTTTGTAGTATTCGGTTTAGATGTGAATTTACTCAAATGTCTGAAATGACGTAAGAAAGAAGTACACCCACAGTCTGTAAGAGGCCTTACGCAAGTTGATTTTCATTGTGTGTGGAAATCAGTGGAAATAGAGCAAAACAGCGGTATGGTGCTTTAAATACATCTCAAAAACATATAGTGTGGCTTGGGTTGAAAGCAACATACAGAAACGTTCTTATTTTTCAGAAGATAATGATGGATTTTAACCAGTCTGACTCAATTTTAATGTTCTCAATACATCAAAAGCTCATGCATAATAACAGTAATTAAAATTCTTCAAATTAGAGTCTTTCCCTCCTCGAGGATGACAAACATTTTTATGGTTTCAATTATGTCTGCTATGCAAATAGGGATCCTGTTAATGTGTGGTATTTTGAGGTGAAGTGCTCGTGCAGGCAGGCAGCAACCCATGCTGGCTTTACACACACACACACACACACACACACCACACACACACACACACACACACACACACACACACACACACACACACACACACACACACACACACACACACACACACACACACACTGAGCCAGACACACACACACACACACACACACACACACACACACTGAGACAGACACATACACACACACACACACACACACTGAGACAGACACACACACACACACACACACACACACACACACACACACACACACACTGAGACATACACACACACACACACACACACACACACTGAGGCACACACACACACACACACACACACACACACTGAGACACACACACACACACACACACACACACACACACACACACACTGAGACACACACACACACACACACACACACACACACACACTGAGACACACACATACACACACACACACACACACACACACTGAGACACACTCACACACACTGAGACACACACACACACACACACACACACACACACACACACTGAGACACACGCACACACTGAGACACACGCACACACACTGAGACACACACACACACACACACACACACACACACACACACTGAGCCAGACACACACACACACACACACACACACACTGAGACAGACACACACACACACCACACACACTGAGACAGACACACACACACACACACACACACACACACACACACAACACACACACACACTGAGACATACACACACACACACACACACACTGAGGCACACACACACACACACCACACACACACACTGAGGACACCCACACACACACACACACACACACACACACTGAGACACACACACACACACACACACACACACACACACACTGAGACACACACACACACACACACACACACACTGAGACACACGCACACACACTGAGACACACACACACACACACACACACACACTGAGACACACGCACACACACTGAGACACACACACACACACACACACACACACACACACACACACACACACACACACACACACACTGAGACACACACACCCACACTAGACACACACACACACACACACACACACACACACACACACACACACACACAGCTTTTACAGCCATTTAGCTCTACAGTCACAAAGCAGCTGTTATATTTTTACGGGGAGAAATGCTCGCTTCAGATCATTTACTTGTATTGAGCAATGATGACAAATAGCACAGCTATGAAAGAAGTTGGATTGAGAAAGATAATCGTTTGGATGTGTGTTAGGGTCAAGATTGTCCCTTGTTGCTTTCTTTTCAAATGAGACCACTTGAATTTTATCTGCTTATGTCAAAATGTTGAGGATAAATACTTTCATTTTCAGACATTTTCTCCTTTTTGAATCCAAAACAGATCACTCTCGACCAATTTTTGAAGTTGCTCAGCATTCGGCTTTTGTCTGGCTGTATTTATCGGTTTCTTTTTTTATAGTTTCATATTTCCTGCTGTTTCTGCACCTACAGTATGTTGTCTCTCTATTGGCACCATTATGTCTTCATAACCCCTAAGCTACACTAATAAAATGTACGTTAAACTGACTTCTGATGTGACTTATTAGCGGTACAAAAGCTTACTAGAGAACATGTTGTGACAAAAAGAATAATGTTCCTTATTTGTCGTGTAATATCATGTGTAAAAGAGGTCATGACAATAGTTTCCAAAAGGTTCAAATATACCCTTTTGAATTAATTGTATGAAAAAAAGTCCTTGTTGTTTAAAAGCACTTAATTATGCGCAAAAACAATTAAATAAAACACGATATCTTTTGTCTGGCTGTCTACACATTTTATTTTATCAGTTTATTTTATATATTTTGATATTTCCCGATGATTTGTGCAACTATCATGTCTCTCCTCACCATTTGTTGTCAACATGTCGTGTTTTATAACCCTCAACCCACAACCTTCTGCTACCCGACGATACTGTACCTTTTGACTTGACATTCGCTCCGTCCAAAGTCGTTTATAATGCATAAAAGCTCAGAAAATAAACCTTGTTCTGAGATTTAAAAAAATGTGTTGCCTACTTGTCCCCTCAATATAATGTGTGAAAGTACTCATAACAACAATAACAGCTCAAAAAACGATGTTTACGTTCAAATTAATCTCACGAAAAGACAGTCCCCGTCTGTGCCTTATTCAAATCACAGAAAAGAAAAGGCTTGACATTTAAATGTGACAGTAACCAAGTCACCGACGCTCCCTTTTTAAAGGTCACCTATCATCCACTTATTCATGTCTCTTCTACATCAACATGTGTCCCCTCTTCTCCATGTCTTTTCTACATCAACATGTGTCCCCTCTTCTTCATGTCTCTTCTACATCAACATGTGTCCCCTCTTCTTCATGTCTCTTCTACATCAACATGTGTCCCCTCTTCTTCATGTCTCTTCTACATCAACATGTGTCCCCTCTTCTCCATGTCTTTTCTACATCAACATGTGTCCCCTCTTCTTCATGTCTCTTCTACATCAACATGTGTCCCCTCTTCTCCATGTCTTTTCTACATCAACATGTGTCCCCTCTTCTCCATGTCTTTTCTACATCAACATGTGTCCCCTCTTCTTCATGTCTCTTCTACATCAACATGTGTCCCCTCTTCTCCATGTCTTTTCTACATCAACATGTGTCCCCTCTTCTTCATGTCTCTTCTACATCAACATGTGTCCCCTCTTCTTCCTGTCTCTTCTTCATCAACATGTGTCCCCTCTTCTTCATGTCTCTTCTACATCAACATGTGTCCCCTCTTCTTCATGTCTCTTCTACATCAACATGTGTCCCCTCTTCTTCATGTCTCTTCTACATCAACATGTGTCCCCTCTTCTTCATGTCTCTTCTACATCACCATGTGTCCCCTCTTCTTCATGTCTCTTCTTCATCAACATGTGTCCCCTCTGTGGAAAGAGACTCTGAACGTTTCAGGAACAAAGATTCTCTCTCTTTTTCTCCTGATCCATTTCTATAAAAACCTGTCTGAAAATGAGCTGATCAGATTTTGGCCACTTTGTGATGTCATAACGATGTTT
Organism: Trematomus bernacchii; assembly: GCF_902827165.1. NCBI lineage: Eukaryota > Metazoa > Chordata > Actinopteri > Perciformes > Nototheniidae > Trematomus > Trematomus bernacchii. Next base: position 160,189 of record NW_022987652.1, on the reverse strand, counting down.
TGGCTTGAGTAACCATTAGCCAATCAGCAACCAAGGTAACCCCCCCCCCCCCCCCCCCCTTATCACCTGAATCTCCTCCTAGAGCACCATTGTGTTCTTTGTAACCAAATCTCTCTCAGAGGGGCGTGGGGAGGCGCTCCTTATTTTCATCTAAAGTAACAGACAGAGAATCAGCACTTTGGAAACAGGGCTGAAACAGAGGGGATTATGGGATGCTGCAATGATCTGTTTGGTATTTCAGCCAATCAGAGACATGCTCTGTATATATCTGAGACCTGTAATATATTGATGAAAAACAGTCTAATAGGGGATGTTTAAACTGCGACATAAAGGCCAGAAGACGGTGGATGTCAATGCGCCTCAGTATCGTCCTTTAACACTTCCTCCGTCTCTCTGGGGTTACACAGCTGTCCCATAAAGCCATCCTCATCCCATCTCCCTATAATGGTTATTTTTCACCGTGCAGCTCACTCTGTGTCTCTGGGGCTTGTTAAGATTTACTTTTACCAGATGCTCTCTGCCTTGTTAACTTCAGCCCATTTGTCCCATTGTAGCTCAGCTTCATTTAATAAGATGTGCATGGCTGAACATGAAGTCAACAATTCAAGAAGCTCCCCACAACTATGTGTGGTGAGTTCAATTCACTGGAGAAACTTCGACCCACCGCAGCTCCTCACACCCGTGTCTTCCTCTCCTCTTTAGACTGAAAATGTTCCTGTCTGGTTTTATCAAAATTACTTTTCCACATTTTGAAATGAAGCCTTGGCGACTTAAGATGAGACGCTGAGCTAACCGTGCAACGTGTGGCTTTTTGGTGGCTTTTCAAATTGAAATTGAAATATAATTTTGGTAAGAGGCCTTCCTTGGTGGTTGTTTTTACGTTTAAAGTTGGAGTAATGGGGCGAAGCCTGCGAGCTAGTTCAGGCAGTCAACTCGAGCACTTATGCTGCACTCATACATAACGCCCCTTGCCACTCTACCACCAACCAAACAGAGTCTCCTTAATATGCCGCTCTATTTAACCTGCCAGATATCTCTCTATGCATTGCTTGCTGCTGCTATTGCTGCAGCTACTTCCACGTCGCTGCTGCTTGCCTGCCCCACCACCCCAGCTTCCACCTGTAGGCTCGGGGGGTTAGTTATTTAATCATCACTCATCGTGCTGTGTATATCCAACCCAGTCTCACGGCATTTCGTGTTATTAGTCACGAAATTAATTTAATCTATTGATTCGTGTTCACCAACACGATTTTCACCTTTTTTTCGTGTCACACAGAACGATTTTAAATGCAATGTGTTTCTATTGGTAGTATGTTTCGTGCCTGCAACACGTCTTTTTGTCCGGTCGGGTCTTGGAAGACCAGAAGCTGTGTGGTTCATAGAAACATGTTCTTACTCAATATCTTACCCTAAGCCTAACCCTATCCCTTTTATGTTAAATTGTATAATGTCTGAGTTTTTTTGCCGTCAGTGAGGAAAAGAAATGGCTCAGAGCCTCAGAATACTGACATCTGTATTTTATGTCATCTTTTTTTCCTTCTAATTTGTTATTATTTGGTGCAGGCACGAAACATACTACCAATATAAATACATTGCTTCTAAAATCGTTCTGTGTCAGAATACTGAAATCTGTATTTTTTTAAATGTCTTTTTCCTTCTAATTTGTTATTATTTACATTGCTTTTAAAATCGTTCTGTGTGACACGAAAAAAATGGCGAAATCGTGTTGGTGAACACGAATCAATAGATTAATTTCGTGACTATAACACGAAATGCCGTGAGACTGTGTTGCAATATCTGTGGAGTGATGAGGCCCGTGCCTAGACGCCAAACTCAACTATATGCAGCTTCTAATAAACATGTTAAAGAAACACGTGAGTTGTCTGACTGAAATAAAGACAATTGGTGTACCTTTTTGTTTTTGCAGGGACAGTACATCTAAATGTAGGTACGTTAGCAAGCTAGGCTAACTAGCTCATTCTTTACGAGTGGATACTGTAGCTTGTTAGCTTACATTAATCATAGGCTTGCATTGAATTTAACGGTTCAAATTGTAACATTTCAAGCTGAAGTTGTTCTTAAATATATTTTAAACGTTCCTTTAGTAACTCATGATGAACATAATTATTGTGTGCACCCTCCTGATCCCATGCTAAATGTTAAGTGCATCAAGAACAGCCCTGACTTCAGCCTTTTAGACGTTTAGCCGACTATTGTTTCTCAGACATTGATGAGCCTCCTCATAACTCTAAAGGCATCCTGTCTGCATCAACTTATAGATCGTGTCGCTCAGGATATTCAAGGTTTTTGAATCGGACAGTGGAGCCTCCAGTCATTAATTAAAGTGTTGTCCGTCTCTGAGAGCACAAGATGCTGTAAAATATGGAAAAACAATATATACAAATCCATGTAAAGTGCATTAAGAGAGTATTCAGACCACTTTACTTCACATTTTATGTTGCAGTCTTATGATAAAGTGATAAAACGTCTGCCTTGTCAACCTAAATTCAATATCACTTTAGTAGATCAGGATTTACACACAAAAAAACAACTAAAATATCACTTTTTTAATGACATAAGCATTCAAATCCTATGCTATGGCGCTTGAAGTTGAGCTCAGATGCCTCACATTTCACCTGATCACCCTCGAGTTGTTTCTACACCTTGTTTGAAGTCCACTTGTGTTTAATTCAACTGATTGGGAATGATTTGGAAAGCCACACACCTGTTTATAAAAGGGCTCACAGCACAGCAAACAATGCACAACAGATTGAACTCCAAGCCACGAGGTAGAGAGAGAACTGCTTGCAAAACTCTGCAGAGAATTCTTTTCTAAAAGCACTTTGTATGTCCACGGGTGAAATTGCTCCAACATGCACATACCGTATTTCATCACTCCAATATACAGTATTTCATATATATATGAATTTACCATGTGCACATATACAGTATTAGATAAAAGTCATTTCGGTATGGGACTGTACGTCCAGTTATTGGTGCGTGTCCGTTGATTTGTAGGTTTAATATGAGTCTTCTTGAGCCAAACAGACACAGATGAATTTCAGATGAATGAGACAATAAAACACAGTATTTTACGACACCATATTGCATCCATGTCAGCAAGTCGTTTCCATTCAGACAACTATGAACCAACACTGAACATATGTAGAGGATCACATTTAACATTATTGTAATCTCTGGTCAGATCTAAAATGACTTTCCCCTCCATTGTTCTTTATAGCTGTTTGAAGATGAGTCATTGTTGAAAATGCAGTCGTTTTACTGGGTTGAGATATTGGCTTACAGGAAGTCATCCTGCACCTCATTAAATCAGAGGTTCTCAATTTTGTCTTTCGGCCAAGAACCGCTTACAAAACTGAGACCCCCTCATGTGTTTCGCTTGAAATAATTCACAATAAACCGTATATGAACTCATCTATGGTCTTTGTTATGGGAAATAACAGCGCAAGGAAAATGAAAGACAACATTTGTAGGTTCTAATAGTTGTAGATTTTGTTAAATTAGAATCTAATCAATGATATTTTACAGATGAAAACCCCTTAAATGTTACTGATTGAACTGCCAAAGCTTTGAGAAAAAAAGTTTTCTATTAGGATAATTAAGAAAATAAATCTAAATACTTTCCTCAGACACATTGACAGAGTGATACAGACCCTCGATGGTTTTAGGACCTCCAAAAAAAGTCTATATTTGATTCCTGGTTCCTCAAAAAATGACCTATTTTGATTTACGGTCCAAAATTGCTAAAGTTTTCCACCGATAAAAAGCACATTCAATTTTGGGAAATGTAAAAAATCTAAATCTTTTGCGTCAGAAATGTGTGTCCCTATTTGTAATTCTTTACGGAAATAACGAAGAGATTTATTGCACAAGTTTAAAACATTTCCCGAAATCAATGACCCATCTCTTTCAGCCTATAAATTCAGATGGTTGAATTTCTGCCTTTTTGGTCAAGCGAACTTGAAACAACCTCAAATATCTTGGCTGCCAATTCTTACTCTCCCTTCCAGTATTCATGGCTGTAGCAACATGCGCCAATCATCATTACAGCTTAATAATTTCCAGACGGATGGTTTTAGGTTTTTTATCACAATTATACGCCCTTAAATTTGACTTTTGTGGATCTTTGAGAGCCTCAAACATTCCTTATTTCATCGCGTCTGTTGTCTCCGTGTTTCCTGAGTCCTGGGGCTGGTTGGCTTCTATAAAGGGAGGGAGGGTGCCGTCGTTCTCGTTAGCATTTGGGCCATTTAAAGCTGATTATATGGAGCTGGCTGTGCCATAAAGCTTTCCTTCATGAGAGATCACCCAGACAAACCGCATGTCCGACTGTCAATATGACGGCTGTTGCCCGGCAGGCTGAACGCAGTCAGCAGGAATGCGAGTGTTTAATCAGAAGACAAATGCCATATCTTGAGCAGTTTGTTTTTACGGCCCAGCGGGGGGGGGGTGTGAGTGTGTGGGAAGTAGCATGAATCCCTTTGAATTTCTGCTGAGGTTATATAAACATGCATTGAACATACTCACTTGTTTTTGTGCATTTCCCGCAGACGTCATTCTTGGCGAGTAACACTGGTGCGTGGTTAAAAGTGCATGTGTTTTTTCTTGTCTGTTAGCGTGTGTAAGAGAGAAAGAGGTCGTATTGTATACCATAGGGTAGGTTAGCATTTATTTGTGCTTTGCCAAGGGCCCAACGTGGCCACCCATGATGGTTGTGGCGCCTCAGAGTAACACAGCTTGAATCAACAGCCAAGACAAAACACATTTGGACCCCGCTGAGCTTCTCTGTGAGGGGCCAGTTAATGGTCCTGAAAATACAAACAGCACAAACACACGGTTCAACACACAGTAGCTAACATCGTGTCTGCCTTGCATCTGTCCTGCTTCTGACTTGAGTTTAGAAGAATGGTATTCAAGGTCCCCTATTAAACTGTTTTTTCATCAATATATTACAGGTCTCAGATATATACAAAACAGTCTCTGATTGGCTGAAACAACCAAACAGATCATTGCAGCATCCCATAATCCCTCTGTTTCAGCCCTGTTTCCAAAGTGCTGATTCTCTGTCTGTTACTTAGATGAAATAAGGAGCCCCTCCCCACGCCCCTCTGAGAGATATTTGGTTACAAAGAACTCAATGGTGCTCTAGGAGGAGATTCAGGTGATAAGGTGGGGGGGGGGGGTTACCTTGGTTGCTGATTGGCTGATGGTTACACAAGACAACACATCGTTAAGACATCATAAAGTGGCCAAAATCTGATCAGCTCATTTTCAGACAGGTTTTTATAAAAATGGATCAGGACAAAAAGAGAGAGAATCTTTGTTCCTGAAACTTTCAGAGTCTCTTTCCACAGAGGGGACACATGTTGATGAAGAGGAGACATGAAGAAGAGGGTACACATGTTGATGTAGAAGAGACATGAAGAAGAGGGGACACATGTTGATGTAGAAGAGACATGAAGAAGAGGGGACACATGTTGATGTAGAAGAGACATGAAGAAGAGGGTACACATGTTGATGTAGAAGAGACATGAAGAAGAGGGGACACATGTTGATGTAGAAGAGACATGAAGAAGAGGGGACACATGTTGATGTAGAAGAGACATGAAGAAGAGGGGACACATGTTGATGTAGAAGAGACATGAAGAAGAGGGGACACATGTTGATGTAGAAGAGACATGAAGAAGAGGGGACACATGTTGATGTAGAAGAGACATGAAGAAGAGGGGACACATGTTGATGTAGAAGAGACATGAAGGAGAGGGGACACATGTTGATGAAGAAGAGACATGAAGAAGAGGGGACACATGTTGATGTAGAAGAGACATGAAGAAGAGGGGGACACATGTTGATGAAGAAGAGACATGAAGAAGAGGGGACACATGTTGATGAAGAAGAGACATGAAGAAGAGGGGACACATGTTGATGTAGAAGAGACATGAAGAAGAGGGGACACATGTTGATGTAGAAGAGACATGAAGAAGAGGGGACACATGTTGATGTAGAAGAGACATGAAGAAGAGGGGACACATGTTGATGTAGAAGAGACATGAAGAAGAGGGGACACATGTTGATGTAGAAGAGACATGAAGAGAGGGGACACATGTTGATGTAGAAGAGACATGAAGGAGAGGGGACACATGTTGATGAAGAAGAGACATGAAGAAGAGGGGACACATGTTGATGTAGAAGAGACATGAAGAAGAGGGGACACATGTTGATGAAGAAGAGACATGAAGAAGAGGGGACACATGTTGATGAAGAAGAGACATGAAGAAGAGGGGACACATGTTGATGTAGAAGAGACATGAAGAGAGGGGACACATGTTGATGTAGAAGAGACATGAAGAAGAGGGGACACATGTTTGATGTAGAAGAGACATGAAGAAGAGGGGACACATGTTGATGAAGAAGAGACATGAAGAAGAGGGGACACATGTTGATGTAGAAGAGACATGAAGAAGATGGGACACATGTTTGATGAAGAAGAGACATGAAGAAGAGGGGACACATGTTGATGTAGAAGAGAACATGAAAGAAGAGGGGGACACATGTTGATGTAGAAAGACATGAAGAAGAGGGGACACATGTTGATGAAGAAGAGACATGAAGAAGAGGGGACACATGTTGATGTAGAAGAGACATGAAGAAGAGGGGACACATGTTGATGTAGAAGAGACGTGAAGAAGAGGGGACACATGTTGATGTGGAAGAGACATGAAGAGAGGGGACACATGGTGATGTAGAAGAGACATGAAGAGAGGGGGACACATGGTGATGTAGAAGAGACATGAAGAAGAGGGGGACACATGTGGATGTAGAAGAGACATGAAGAAGAGGGGACACATGTTGATGTAGAAGAGACATGAAGAAGAGGGGACACATGTTGATGTAGAAGAGACATGAAGAAGAGGGGGACACATGTTGATGTAGAAGAGACATGAAGAAGAGGGGACACATGGTGATGTAGAAGAGACATGAAGAAGAGGGGACACGTGTTGATGTAGAAGAGACATGAAGAAGTGGATTTTGCATGATAGGTCCCCTCTAATAATCAGCTGACGCTGAAGGACCTGTAGGTTTATGTTACCTGTAGGAAAACGTACCATGATACGACGAGTGTTTTGTTAAAATATCGTAGAAAATGTCTTGCTTTATTAAGTAAAAAACGATTTGTCTTCCTGACAGTGTTCAGTTTTGAGGAAGCTACTTTGAAAGTTACCAAATACTTTCTACCTTAAGGAGGTGAGCTACAGCAAACTTAACCTTGGAAACAAATGTATTTGGTTAGGTTAAGCTACGTATGAAAAGGAGTGAAACTGGTCCATGTTGGTTTGTAACAGTCTTTGAGGCACTTACAACAATTGTCACAATAAATTGAATGTGCTTATCTTTTTTATTTCTCAAAGCAGAGTCAATGACGTTCAATACATTTTAGAAGCAATTGCAAAAAATGCCATGTAACTAATTGAAACGCTATGCAAATATAATGTGGTTGAACTACAAGCAAGCTACTGCAAAAACGTTGTTATATATAGTTCTCTACTTCCCAAAGCTGATTTCTTCGATTTCCCTGATCGTTGTTACTAAACACTGAGGCACAGTACTGTTATGGATGACATTTTGAGAGATACTGGACTTCAACATAAACACCACAAAATGCAATGCACCACAACCTCAATTTGTCTCAAAGGTGTAACTTTCAAACTACATTAGGCCTGGTGAATGCTAATATAACGTGTATTGTATTTTATTAGGATGAAAAAACCTTGCATCTTGTGAAATCATTGGCCCGGGATAATGACATTGACAGATATAACTCTTGTTCAAAATGACATTACATGACATGTTACTTGTTAGATGCTTTTATCCAAAGCGACTTACTGTACATACTCAATACTGTGGGCAATCCCCACAGGAGCAATTTGGGGTGAAGTGTCTCAGGGACACAACGACATGCTGACTGCAGTGGGGTTTGAACCTGTGCCCCCCTGATCCCAACATCAACGCACTAGTCCACTGCGCCACAGCCTCCCGAATGCAAAATGCATTTAAAACATGTTTCAGGAAAAACAGAAACTCTGTCTTGAATAGAACTCAACAAGGAAATCGTGTTTTTCATTTGTGGGGGATTACATTTAACAAGGGACATCTGTCTTCAACAAAATGTGGAAGGCCATTTGAGCTTTTTTTTTTACTGAACAAATAATAAATAAGGCAGATTTGCAGTGGATTAAAAATCATGCTGGACCGCTGCAATTACGACATAAGAGCAGGGCCTTTGGCAGAGAGGTTTGTAGGAGACTGTATTATTTTTGTTCCAGTGCTTATGAAGGATGTAGAATAAATAAATGTATGAAGGTTTTTATGGCACTTTTCCCTCAAACACATTTAAGGGTGGCGGTGCCAGGTCGCCTGGGCATGCTTTCTGTCGATCACTAAGGCTTGTTATGTCTTCCAAAATGTACTTTTTTTCATGCAACATAGATGAATTTTGTTCTGTAATTGATTGCCGATTAGATTGATTGAGACAGACATGTGATGACAGCCTGGGAGAAATAAATAAACTAGAATGCCAAGAGTGTTTCAACTACAGCTTCCACTATTGCTATTTCATCCAGGGACAGGATATAGCTGATTCGATGGATGTGGATAATGCTTGGCTTCGTCCATTGAGGTTGTTTTGGGTTGTCCCAAACAATGAACTGTGCATTTGATGTGTTTTTAATCCCCTGATACGGCATTCTGGGCCAGAAATGACTTCTACGAGAACATCTTCTTTGGGAATGATCCGGGTCTATAAGTCCTTCAGTCTTCTTCTGGAAATCCTCTTACTAACCGCCAATCTGTCGCTTGAAGCGCGAAAATATATGACCGCATTTGTTTTCCCAGTTTAAACCTTTTTACAGGAAGCTCTGACCTCTGAGTGTGTTGAGTTTTCTGCGTATTCGTGTGAGTTGTGTGATAATTGGATGTGTCCAAACCAAGAACTCGCGGTTGATGTCTTTCTAAACCCTGACAAGGCATGATTCTTCTTTCGTCTGGGAACGTTGACTCTTACTAACCACCAATATGTTTCTGAAGCGCTGACATTTGTTTTCCTTATTCAAACCTTTCACACAAAGCTCTTTCTACCTTCCCCTTGGGACCTGAGTGACCTCTGATTGGTGTATTTTCCGAATAAGTGTGTGAGTTTCTGCGTATTTGTGTGAGTTTGCGTGACAATTGGATGTGTCCAAACCAAGAACTGGGCGGAGTTGTCGTCTTTCTAAACCCTGAAAAATGCATGATTCTGGCCGAGAAATGACATCTACTAGATTAGAACATCTTTGTAGGAAATGATGCGGGTAGGTCCGTCTTTGTCTGGGAAGCTGGCTCTATTACTAACCACCAATGTGTTTCTGAAGCGCTGACTATTGTTTTCCAGTTTCAAAACCCTTTATAGAAGCTCTATATATCCTTCCCCTTGGACCTGAGTGGCCTCTGATTGTGGATTTTCTGAATAAGTGTGTGAGTTTCTGCATATTTGTGTGAGTTTGCGTGATAATTGGATGTGTCCAAACCAAGAACTGGGCGGTTGTCGTCTTTCTAAACCCTGACAAGGCATGATTCTGTCCGAGAAATGACATCTACTAGACATCTTTGTTGGAAATGATCCGGGTAGGTCCGTCTTTGTCTGGGAAGTTGGGTCTTACTAACCACCAATATGTTTCTGAAGCGCTGACCATTTGTTTTCCTTATTCAACCTTTCACAGGAAACTCTTTCTACCTTCCCCGTTTGGACCTGAATGACCTCTGTTTGGTATTTGCTGTGAATGTGTGTGAATTTCTGCTTATTTACCGTGTGTTTGCATGATAATTGGATGTGTCCAAACCCAAGTTCAAGCTCGCTCCAAGCCACGAAATGCATGAATCAAAAAACCGCGGGAGTTCAGCCAGACTTTACAACAATGCTGACCATAACATGGGAGGAAGATACACCCTAAAACACTTGGAATGCCTCATGTTTGTGGGTTGAACAAGAATAATAAAACATTCATGCGTTATTCTATTCCTGTCATTCCCGCTCCATAAAGTTGGATATTAGTTGGTTTTCTTCCTTTGCAAGAAGCCACTTGGTGCCATTCAGTCTTGTCCAGCATGCAAACTAAGTGAAGGGAGACATCGTCCATCACAATAACCGTAAAGAGATCCTGTTTTCCTCACTTCACTGTGCTGAGTTGTGTTTTTATATCAGTGCTGCATGACGTTAGGCTTCGGTTCCTGCCAGTCTCTCGATGCCCACAGGAAGAAACAGAACTCTGCAGGAAATTATCCCTCAGAAACGTTATGGATTTTGGCACATCACGAATCCAAAAGTGTGATTTCTCTTATTTTAAAGCAAGCCTGCAAATGATATCAAGTTATTTTTAAATGGGTATTGGACCGAAGTGCTGTGGAGACTAAATGGTCCATTGGAGAGGTTCTTTCTGATGACTGGATATAAACTCTAGAGCTGGTTTTATGTTTGACACACAACTGATGTGCCGGTGTATACTGTACAGCAAAGGTTGTGATTTCATTGTATTTCTCACTTTAACCATGTCTGCATGTTTGAAAGTGTCCCATGCTCATTATAGAACCAGATTTACATCCCGGTAACTTTAATTTTTGCCTCGTCAAATCACTGAATTGGAGATTCACTGCCAGGCAATGGGCATGTTTACGTTCTTTCATTTATTTCGATGGAGGAAGCTCAGTAGTTGGTGTGTTTTTGGTAGACGGTGAGTTCACGTGTTTCTCAGATAGTCCGTTTTCCTGAGTTAGGAAGCCGTTCTTCCAAATGTGGAGGTTTACTGAGCTTTAAGCTGTAATGTGGAAAAGAAAATGGATACTACAACAAAGATTTGATGTATTTTACTGCTCAGAGAGTTTAAAGAAAAGGTTGACATCACATAGAGCAGAAAACTGAGCATATGAGCTATGAATAACTAATAACCCTGTCCAACGAAACAGTCAACGTGAACTGCAATTAACAGTTAGAACCAAATAATGAGCAAAAATGTTATATGCAATACGAGACTCAATAAAACGTTCTTACCATCAACCTAATATATAATTTCATCCCCATGTTTCTCCGTTACAAGAAGTGGAGCAACATTTCCGCCAACTTTCCCGAGTTGTTTCGACTTTAGGGCCTGTTCACATGAAGGAACTCATTTCTCCAGTGAATTATTTGCCACATGCATGAAGCATTAGTTCTGAGGAGCTGCATGTCAGCTACGACTTAAAATACCTATTGTGTACCTTTGGTGTTACGTGCATATTCTCCTCGAAGCTTCACGGGTAGCAAGTCAATGCACAAACTCTAAATATATCTTGTGAGTCTTGATGCCAGCAGCTCTGCGAGGGAGCATTTATGGCTAGTGCACCGTTAATCTAAATGCTAACATCTGCATGCTAACGATGCTAACCCTAGAATCCTGCTGCCATGGCTAAAAGGACAAAATAAGTTGGAGAACAACACTTCCATTATGAACAATTCATAAACCCCTTTGAGCAGATATCCTTAAATATATCCACATGTTCTTTTCATTAATTCCTTTTATTTATTATCTTCTTTATAGCATCTCTCTTCCAGGGCAGCAATATAACGCACGGTCTGTGAAGGTTAGATTTCACGATGATAAAAAGCGCATGAACAAAAAATCTGTGTGGATTGCAAAATAACTTCGTTCAGTCAATGGTCTGTATCCCTCCCTGACACTGATATCCTTCAGCAATGTAAAATAAATGGCTCCAGTAATGTCTATTCAACATTTCTCTTCCTCTCCCTCCTGCTTCTTTACCCAGCCAAGAAAACCACATGCACGGTCTATACGATCGAGCGCATATCTAAAGACAATACAGGCTAGGGCTTTTGAATGGCACTCAAAAGAGATCATGTTTTGTGTCCCATTTAGCGGTTTGGGAGAGGGAAGACGCTGACGGAAATCAAAGAAGTGTCTTTGTGGAAACAAAGATCATCTGTCTCCCGTCTTTTAAGCTTTTGACAGGGCGAAGAATGTCTGAGGGATGTGATTAATGAACGTACGGCGAGGGTACACTAAGTCAGGAAGCATACACGCACACACACACAACACACACACACACACACACACACACCACACACACACACACACACCCACACACACCACACACACAACACACACACACACACACACACCACACACACACACACACACTTGCACGAAGCCAAACAGAGCCCGGGCACCTGGGCATATCCATCACATTTAGAAAAAGATGACACATCTTCTGCAGAAACGTTAGCTTGAACCAACCGGCTCAGCTGTGTGTCTTGAGGCATGTGTCTTTGGCACACACACACACACACACACACACACACACACACACACACACACACACACACACACACACACACACACACACACACACACACACACACACACACACACACACACACACACACACACACACCACACCACACACACACACACACACTTGAACTAAACACTCTCACTCCAACACCTATGCACTTCCACACACAAATCAACAAAAACACACAAGGCTGTAATGGAAATATACATTTTTACTACAGGTTTGTAGAACTTGAGTGTGTGTGTTTGGAAAAAGTGCTCCGCTCCGCTGCAGGAAGCAGTAAATGTGACGGACGCTAAGTTCCTCTCAGCACTCCGTCTTTTCTCCAGACGTTATTGGTGTTGATACTGGATGAGTTTAAAAGCTTCAGAAGTGTCTGCAGAGCAGTCAGACAGTGAATACTTTAGAGCCGTGTGAGCTAACCCGGAGCTAACGGGAGAATAAACTCCCGTTGAAGAGCAGCACTGCAGCGGTCGGTAAATGCCGCTGAAACACATTAATAAACAATGAACCACGGCACTCTGGAGAAAAGTATAAGGTTGGAGAAGTCGTTATTTAATTTAATCTGGCTTCGTATGATTAAAAGCAACACGATCATCGACCCAACGCAGTCCCCGGCCCGTTGTTGTTGTTGTGAGCTCCGTTGGGGAGAAAATCAGCGACGTAAACTGTGACGTCATGACGCAGCAGCGGCAGCACCAGTCGGGCTCTGGGCGGTGTGAACAAAACGGGTGCTGAAAAGAAAAACCAGTTCCGAACCAGAAAAGCTCTAGCACGGAGCTAGAACGGGAATCGCGTTGGTGTGAAAGCCCTAACTGAGGAGCTTAACCTCAGGGGTGGAGACGTAAAAACAAAAAGAAGCTGGCTCTATAGTCGACTGTGCCGATGTGGAAAACGTATTAAATGGAGGGCAGGTGACACATGAGGCAGCAGGTATGATTTATACTAGATCTTTATCAGATTATGGTCAGATTACAACAGGACAAGACCAGAAGGGCGACATTTTCCTCGACAGAAGGAAGATATGTGAAATGAGACACCCCGATAAACTTTCTTAAGATTAAGAAGAAAGGCCAAGACACACATTTAGTTAATTTTTTATAACGTTTAAATTCAAACTAGAGCAGTACAAGACAATAAGGGCAGAGCTTCCGTTGACAGGTTCTAGTTCAGATCAAAAACAGATAAAAATACAAGGACAATCAAAAATCTAAATGGACATTTTTTAATGACGACATCCCGAGAAGCTATCAGAACTTGAGAACTGACGCCCAGACACTTAACAGAAAGTATTTATAATATATATTACTAACATATTAAGACTTAGAGGGGTTCATGTGTATACCACAAACATGCACACGCTTAAAAAACACCCCAACACTAACCAAATATCCGAAATGTAATCAAACTATTACCACTGAATGGTCCCAAACATTCATTAAAGGTAGGGTAGGTAAGAATGGAGAAACCAGCTCGAGTGCGCTAGAATTTGAAAGTACGCAAGCCGAAAAAAATCTGCCCCTTCCTTCAGACTTCCTTACAGAGCCCCTCCTCCAACACACACGAACGCGCACATGACCAATGAGGGCACGAGATAAGTTTGTGCACAGATGGAAGGCTGACAGGCAGGTAGGCCATCAGTTATTTTAGCCGGGCCGGCTCAGATGATTGGTCGTGCTTTTTTACAGTATTACGGCTTCACAGATGATATTATTTATGTATTTATTGTCAAAGCATTTAAGATATTCATTGCTATCGGGATGTTAAGAGCATTCCATGGAATATAACAAAAAGTGTTTCTGAAGTGAATTACTACCTTTATCCGTCTAAACATTGGTTTTAAAATAGATGTGTTGACTAGGGGAATTTGAAGCACACGTTCATCATTTAATAAAGAACTTTATTCGTATTTTCCTGTGAAGTGGTTTAAAGTTGGTGCAAGTCAGTGAACCAGATTGGACTTTTTGACTCAGAGATACACAATTACTGTACAGTAACGGAAAGAGTCCTAATAATGGCAAACACACAGACACACATATGCAATTACAGCACAGCATCCATCCATACATACACACGCAGACTCACAGGAATACAACACACCACACACACACACACACACACACACACACACACACACAATCTGATGGTCTGTCTGCTCTGGTAATAGCCGAGCAAACACAGAGAGAACTGGACTGATGTATCTTTAATGATGGACACACACACACACACACTCACACACACACACACACACACACACAAACACACACACACACACACACACACACACACACACACACACACACACACACACACTGAAGAGATAATAAATGGAGGAAACCTGTTACAGATTCACTTCCTCTAAAGATGTTTTAATGTGAAGGTTAAGCCACTGTTTGGCTTTCTAATACACATGTACAGTACTGTGAATGTACTATACTGAGAATCACTGACCTGTGGGACATGGAGCACAACGCCAGGCTGTTGTAGTGACACCAAGTGAAGCTCTGCACTGCCATCTTCTGGCTTTGAACACAGTGTGATAAGAAAGTAGACTCAGCTAATGTATTTGGCTGATTTCATCACAAGCAATACAGTCATTTTAAAGAAAGCAGAGTAAGAGCATCATCTCTCAAAACAAAGGTTGTACTCCCAGCAATCAAAGAAACCAATGTGAGCAAAGGTTCATTTCTATTGAATATGTATTTGAAAAACGTATAGTTAATTTAAGAGAGAAACTGCAACAACTTTCCCCTTGAGTTCTTGCACACACATTCGAAAAATGTAAAGGAAGGTTAACTCAACAAGCTCTTAGCTCATAGAAACCGTACATACTACTAGTGTTCAACAGTAACGTGCTTTAATGGCAAACTAATTACATATGTCGAGTACCTATAGATTTGCATAACGTTCAGACAGAACCAAAATAACCACTGACTTCATTTCTTTATGTTTTCTCTCCTTCAACATCTGCTCTTGCAATGCAATTACAACCAAAGCATGATTAATGTTTTATGGTTTATGCACTCATACTTGGTTAAGGTGAGGGAAAAGATGTGGTGTTGCATAATGGGAGTAAAGGAAGAAGTAAAGTAGAAAAAGCTAGTCCGAAAAGTGACGAGTTAAAGGGTGAATTTCAATTAGGAGACGACTGTTTGTGTCCAAAATGAAACAGAAACCCAATGCTGACTTACATAATGTACTTAACTTACTTTCTCCTTTGTTTCATAACAAACATACTTATTTTAACCCCAACTAGCATATTTTCCTACACCGCTTTTTTCCTTAAACCTTTTCACATAGTAACATAATGTTGGTTACTTAAAGGGGACCTATCATGCAAAATGCACTTTTGTACGTCTTGTAGACATGAATATGTGTCCCCGGTGTTCCAGGGAACTCACCAAGTGTCAGAAAACACAACCCTCTCTATTTTCCTCCATACCCAAATCTCTAAAAAAGGGGCTGCAACGGATCTGATAAAAACTGATCCAGATTTGAACACTGTCCTGACGTCAGGACGGTGGCGCTACGGCTATTGGGCCAACTCCACCAATCAGGAGGAGACGGCCACGGCCATTGCCGTTCGAAAGCGCTGGAGACGCTGTAGTACATATGCCAGGCCTGTAGGTGGTGCTGTTCTCACAGAATCAACCCTTGCTAAAACAGATCTAAAAAATGTCAAATTGAGCAAAATGAGGCATGGCTAAAATGCATGATCTGTTTGGTATTTTGAAAAAGAAAAAGTATAAATATGCCTTATATAGGTATGGTCCTACACTATATTATTCAAATATAGCATGATAGGTCCACTTTAACTTACTTTCTTCTTTGTTTCATAACAAACATACTTATTTTAACCCCAACAAGCATCTTTTCCTACACCGCTTTTTTCCTTAAACCTTTTCACAAAGTAACATAATGTCGGTTTCTTAACTTAGATCACGTACGTAACAAAATCTTTACAAGTAGGAGAAGTCTTCATGTCAGAAAACTACAGTGCATTTTTGAAGGCCCATGAATATGAAAATACGTTGAGGTGCAGGGTAGGAAATACAAACTATATCAGCTGACTTTATTCTGTATAATAATCCATATTTATCCAAGTGTTTCAGTCGAGAGAGATTTTGTTTTTCGGATCAATGGGCATCCAGAACAGCGGTCGTTTGTTTCGAGGATAATGAGCTGTCAGACAAATGACAAATAGAGTTTCTGACTGTTTTCGTTTTGGAATAATGTGCTGTCGGCACAGTGGCACGGCTCTTAGTCACCCTAACAGTTCCTGGAAGCATTTCCTCCCTTTGAGTCTGGGATTAAAACCAACAACTGTCACATCATCAACTTTTGACACTAGCTGGTTGTTCCCCGTGTCCTTTAAGTGACTCTGCAGATAATTCAGCCAACATGAACAACAGACACGCCGCTTCACTGATCTTTCAGCAGGTTTTTATACAGCAAATCTCCTTCCATTTACAGGGTCTGAGGTCAATATTCACAACTGATTCACAACATGTTGAAAAGATTCTTTGTAGCTTCAAATTGGCCAGGAAGAGAGGCAACAGGAGACAGAATAAACAGGTGGAGACGATCTGACCTGTGGGTCAACATGCATTATGCACACAGTCCTCCTCTACACTTACATGCGTGCATCCATCCTTGATTCCAGATCCAGTCCAGCTTGTAACAATCTGCGCTCGCATCAAATCATCCGTCCCGAGCGGTGATTGAAACAAGATGGACGTAGCGCTGGGAGGATGATTTGCAAAGAACATGGCAACAAATTATTTACAGGGATCCTCGCCACCCAAAGAAACATTCGCAGGGAGAGGAGGTTCGAGTTTTACTGCGACGGATAAGACTTTTATGAGATGTGATGGACAGATTCAGAGCGGAGAGTTATGGCTCTGGTGAGGGCCGCTCGCTCGTCCACTGGGAGGAGAGATAGAGGAGGGAGAGTAGAGGTTGAAGGAGAGAAGAGGGGATATTGAAGAAAGAGAAAAAGATGAGAAATACTTAGATTTGTTTCATCCATTGCATTTATCTTAAAAAGGAAAAATAATGCAAATGTTCTCGTTCATATTAGAACTCTCTGCTCCATAGCTTCTCTTGGATAGCTCACACTGTACATGTTACATTGTTGTTGAATTAAATATTTAATATTCCATCCATCCATCACTCACCGTCTTTTCACCCTCTGTCTGAAACCAGAGCCCAGTCTGCTCTGATTGGTTAGCTGGCCTGCTCTGTTGTGATTAGTCAACCGCTTAGAGATGTCCCGCCCCTTATCCTATCA
>NW_022987652.1:20000-137500 GCF_902827165.1 Trematomus bernacchii | reverse complement strand
TCAGACGTCAGCGGTGGAAACTGTTGTTGTAGTGAGAGGCTCCCAGATGGAAATGGGTGTAACCAAATGTGGGTGTTGCTGAGAAAGAGGTGACATATCTCAGTCACTTTTCCCAAGGATAGTAGGATCCGTCAATACGTCTGGAAGAGTATTCGTTTCAAAGAGACCAGGAAAGCTTTAAATATAATTTCACCAGATATATGATGGTGATGTGCTATAGGAAGGAAAACAGATGCCAAATTAACCATTAAATAATGTTAAAATACTCTTCTCCTCAGTTTTGACCCACTAAATATCGAATTCCTGTCGTCAGAATGAGTAAATCCTTCACAATGCTCTCCACCTCATGAACCAAACGTCCTCTCATCTGGTTTATGCGTTCCTGATGAGATGTCTGATGATGAGGGTTTCCGTTGAAAGAGCTGTTGAATTTCTCCCTTGTGTGTTAGCAGCCTCCCCCCGGGGCGACCTCCCACTCTGAACAATGTTGACACGTTATGAGCTCGCTGTGTAACTCTCCCACTTCCTTTGATTCCCTGTAAGAGCAAGTGTGTGTGCACGTATGAAAACACACCCCCATTTGGCGTATTTAACTCTTATTCTCTTATGACTGCTCCCTTTCACTGACATCCCCTCAATTAGTGTCCTCTGCCTTTTTGACTCCCTCAGAAAGTGGGAATTCTTTGGCTGACAGCCTCCTTAAAATGAGCAATTATCACTGTTTTCATTTTTAAATATCGACCATCTTGGTCAGGATATAATTATAATTAGGATATCCTTTTCCCACTTGCCAGTAATAAGTCACATTTGATGATTTCCCATGTTTTTCCACGCCAGACGTTGATGTTCGTAGTGAAGCCATGGGTGATGGATTTCAGGCGCTTCTCAAAAACAACATGGTGCACATTTTAATCGTGGCGGTCCACTTTACACATTAGCACAATCAATTTAATTGGGATAATTGCCGAGCGAGACGTGACATCAAAGACCGAGGTGAACGACCCAAGGCATGCTATCTCCCAGCATGCATTTCTCCCTTACGTCCAGTGGCTGCAGTGGAACATTTGACGCGTTTACAATGAGAGGGACGCATGCCAAACCTCATCACTGTGCACATTTGTCCATGTGCTGTTTTCATGTCACGTTGGGGGTCATGGAGCTTGAGTATGTGACTTTTTTTATCCACAATGTGTGCCCGAGATGCCGCTTTAATGGTTTTAGAAGCCAGATTCTCATGTGTCACGTTCTCCGAGCTCTCATCACGTTGAAGACGAGGTTAAACCACTCGTTGAGTTCCAGTTTCTGAATAATGCTGTTCTTTGTAAACGGGTACAATGCACAGTACCATTAACACAGCATGAGGGCGGGAAAATTGTCACACCCTGAATGAGCGTCCAAAGTTTGTCTGTGACATTTTGTGAGTTTCAAGGCTCAATGAGTGGGATTTTCCTTCAAATAAAAACGATTTATACAAAAATAATCCCTCTCAATCATCACTGTCTGAATCTGTGGAGACACTTCAGATTGTTTTATAACTTTCCTTTTCATTTTGCTTTGACGTTTCTGGGCCACAAACTCTTATAAAACATAGGGAACAGGTAGAAGGCATGCAAAAGGTCACACAATGAGAGTAATCCACCAAAAAAAGCTTACAACCCACAACTAACAAATGTCATCGTTGTGCCTTACAGTGCAGACCAGAGTCAAAGCTTTTTAAAGAATAATATAATAATACATTATGTATTAATGCAGCAATTGCGAAATTAGCACAACTTGTACATTTAAATGCCAATAAATAAACTCAAAATATAGTTACGGTTAATATAGCATAGATCGATTGATGTCATGGTGTCGTTATCAAAGGTAGACAGAGATTAGGTTCATAGAAATAGAGAGAATCATTCCCAGTAAACTGTGATGAAATGACTTTAAAAGCCTTAAAGCAGGCACTGGATGGCTGTGAATAGCATCCGCCAGAAACAGCAGATATTCTCTAATATCCTAACAAAATAAAAACAATGATATCCTTCCTTTTGTTGCCGTCTCACAACACCTGGCCTCGCTAACAGTGGCTTAAATCCAGCATATTCAATAGTGAAGTCCACCGTGATGTTAATGAAATGTTCCCTTGTGTTTGCAGTCACGCACTTACAAGGTTTTAAAAACACAATGCGAGTGCAAACCATCACATTTGCACGGTGTGTATGCTAAATTCAGGGTGAAAATGGCCATGCACATCCTCAGATTTAAACATGTATTAAACATGAGGCAGGTCTTGCATACTGAATGCCTGGCTGACTCCAGAGGAAGGTGTTGGTAGATTAGATCCATAACTCTCTCTCGCTGCAGATACTCCACATGTGGTTGCATTACTCTTTTTTTTTTGTGCCTAACCTCAGCCACCCTTTGGTTAGGAAGCAATTGAAGGCAGCAGGAAGACGGCGATGTCAGCAGACAAGACAGGAAGAGAAGAATCCATCAGGAAGAGAAGAATCCATCTTTCAGTCGTCACTCATCACCACGTGTCGCTCAGTGACCGGAGCAGAGGCTGTCACCCCATCATGATAAACAGAGGCCAGAGTACGGGGGTGCGTGTCCGTCAGGGCCACCCCACACACACACACACACACACACACACACACACACACACACACACACACACACACACACACACACACACACACACACACACACACACACACACACACACACACACACACACACACACACACACACACACACACACGTGCCGACTCCACTGGCATAATTAGAAACATTTGGGATCATTTGCAGAGGGAACACGAGCTCTGATGGGATCCAGATGCACTACTGGGTTTCACCGAAATACAGGAACCCTTATTTACGAGGGGCCATTACTGGCTCCTCACCCAGGGAGGTGTGTGTGTGTGTGTGTGTGTGTGTGTGTGTGTGTGTGTGTGTGTGTGTGTGTGTGTGTGTGTGTGTGTGTGTGTGTGTGTGTGTGTGTGTGTGTGTGTGTGTGTGTTAATGATTGTTTGTTGCAGGATCATCACTATTCAGGTCAGATTGAGTTTAATGGCTTTAGTTTTTTTGAGAGAATGTGTTTTTTGTTGTTGTGTTGATTGTGAGCTTAAATAACTTCATACATTAAAGAAGTTGCCAACGAAGACAAGCTTGAATTCCTTTTATTGGACAGCATTTGGTCCTTTCAGGATATGCAACATGTTCTCCATACAAGTGGACTTTTTGTGTCTTAAGACGACTTTTACGTTCAATATGTCTGACACAGTTTAATTCAAACGTCTTCTTCTTTTGTTGTCAACAAAAAGCCTCTTTTGGATTTCCTGTGGAGACGGAAAACAAACACACGTTTAGTTTCTTATTTGAGAAGTGAGACTCAGAAAAAGAAAGTACAACAGTGTAGACATGTACTTCACATAATGGGACAGAGAACGCAGAAAGTGAATTTAAAAAAACAAGAGATTTTGATAAATAAACTTCAATAATATACAATTTTAATACAAAACAACATGTTTTTTCTTCCTTATAGAGTAAATCATAAAATGTGACAGTTTTATTATTTGTATATAAGTGTTTAATAGTTTTAAAGTCTTAACAAATTCTTCAATTTCCCATAAAACATCCAGTAAAATTGGATGTTACTGTCGTCTTTTTGCCATTTATAAATGTAAAATGTTGCATATAACCATTATGTTAATTACATGCACTGACGATGACTGCAATAACGGTTTGAAAAGCAAAGAGGAGTGTTGCAGCTTCTAGCACTATGCTGCCCCCTTGTGGCTGGGATATAAACTTTAATGTTGCACGTATTAGATTAAAAGTGCTTCTTTTGGATATATTTTTTGATAGGAGATGACAGATTGGTGAGCATCATGTAACATTCCCATAAAATCGTCACACTCTCATGATCCAGTTACTTACATTTTTATTTAACTGTTGCTTCCAAAAATCCATCCACATACAGCGTCTGACTTTTCCCACTGTTCCTTCAGTATGCCTGGAAAATGAAAAATGAAAAATGAAAAATGACAAATAAACAAATAACTTCTTTGTTACAGAGGCACTTTTTTAAACGTAGAAACCTAAACTTTTTTCCGCTTTTAGGCCACAAGCGTCACTCATACATGTTTTCTTTAAGATGTGTTAAACAGTTCTCCATGCACTCTAATACCCCTGTTAATTTGTTGTGTGTAACAAAGGTATATTCAATTAATGTATAAACATGATCATGGCAAAACAATTTTTTCACCTGTTCATAAGTCATAAAAACACTCTTTAGATCAGGTTCTCTTTCGCCTCTCAGGTTTTCTGTACTCTCTGGATCATCACTGACCTTTCAGCAGTGGCGAGTCCATCGATTAAAATCCGATAAGAACATCTTCATAGTTCAGTCTTTCCTCGGCCTCCATCACCACTTCCTGTTTGATCAGGAAGCTCAGTGTTGCTTCTGAACATCTCCATGATGCTGCGTGACATCACTCAGGTGTCAGTGAACTGATCGATGGTAGGAAGGATCCCTGCGGAGAACACACACACACACACACACACACACACACACACACACACACACACACACACACACACACACACACACACACACACACAGTGAGGAGATTACATGGCTGTAAAGCACTTTGGGCTGCTTTGTGCATGAAAGGTGCTATACAAATAAAGTGTTTGAGTTTAGGGTTTGTGTGTGTGTGTGCGTGCGCGTGCGTGTGCGTGTGTGTGTGTGTACCTTTTGCAGGCCGGCTGAGAGTCAGTGTAACCTCAGCTGGTGAAGTCTTGAACAGCTTTAGCACCCTCTGCAGTGAGAAGAGAAAACGTTGAACTGAAATATTACTCCACTACAATTTCAAAGTCTTGCATTCAAAACCCTGCTGAAGTAGATGTCTTAAACGCTGAATACACTTAAGCAGTGGCGAGCCGTCAGGGCCCTCTAGGCCCTCTGTGAGGGCCTAAGATATTCCAAAAAATAATATTTAAAAACATTAAAAAAATATATATTTTTTAAAAATATATATTTTTTTTATATTATTTTTGTTATATTTTTCATTAGTTTTACCGAAAAAAAACTTGATTTAATAAAATAACATTTCCAAAGAAATAAATCCTTCGAATCTGCCTGTTCATTCTCTGTTTGAATGTGAAGGGTTACATGAAAGAAGGTCTGGCCCTCTCTGCGATTCACAGAGGGCCCGCTATAGTAACTGAACGAGAGAGTAATGTCAAATGACAGTACAATTGACCAATCATATCTTCCCTCTAAATGGGTGTGTTTCATTATCGCGGACTTTATGACAAGTTCCGCCCGCTGTGAAACTTTTCTTGTTTCCATAGCAACAACAACTTCCTGTCAACAGCGTGAACTCGCCTTCAAAATAAAAGCATGCCAAATTACACTTAAGACATACAACTGTAACGAAAGTAAGAAACACAATGCAATATCATTTTCAATGTCAAAGAACACAAATTGGGTTCACAGGTGTTGTTTTGTGTGGTAGAGGGTCGCTGTCATTGATGAGTTTTGCACCCTGGGCCGTTGTTTTGATATTCCGCTGAAGTATACGCTGTGACGTAATAACTTTTTTTTCCTTTTTTTCGAGGGAAGGGGTGGGGGTCAGAGGGCCTAGGTATAAAGCTCACGGCTCGCCACTGGAGAACACACACACAGTCAGAGAACCAGTGGCGAGCCGTCAGGGCCCTCTAGGCCCTCTGTGAGGGCCTAAGATATTCCAAAAAATAATATTTAAAAATATTAAAAAAAATATTTTTTTTTTAAATATATATTTTTTTTAATATTATTTTTGTTATATTTTTCATTAGTTTTACCGAAAAAAAACTTGATTTAATAAAATAACATTTCCAAAGAAATAAATCCTTCGAATCTGCCTGTTCAGTCTCTGTTTGAATGTCAGTTACTATAGCGGGCCTCTCTGCGATTCACAGAGGGCCCGCTATAGTAACTGAACGAGAGAGTAATGTCAAATGACAGTACAATTGACCAATCATATCTTCCCTCTAAATGGGTGGGTTTTATTATCGCGGACTTTATGACGAGTTCCGCCCGCTGTGAAACTGTTCTTGTTTCCATAGCAACAACAACTTCCTGTCAACAGCGTGAACTCGCCTTCAAAATAAAAGCATGCCAAATTACACTTAAGACATACAACTGCAATGAAAGTAACAAACACAATGCAATATCATTTTCAATGTCAAAGAACACAAATTGGGTTCACAGGTGTTGTTTTGTGTGGTAGAGGGTCGCTGTCATTGATGGGCCGTTGTTTTGATATTCCGCTGAAGTATACGCTGTGACGTAATAACGTCTTTTTTTCGAGGGAAGGGGTGGGGGTCAGAGGGCCTAGGTATAAAGCTCACGGCTCGCCACTGCACTTAAGGTATAAAAACTAAAAGTTACCAAGGTGCAGTCAAATGTTCCCTGTCAGGGTTCATTATTATATATCATGTTTTTGGATTAATAACACTGCTGCATTAATGTGTATGTTTCATTTTACTGCTGAAGATTTACTGTCTGTAAACGATCATCCTATATTTGTAGCTTCGTCCTGTGAGAGTCATGTATCTTTAAAAAGTCAACTTTTCATGAGAACTCACTAGCAATAGGGTCAGAAAATTGAGCCACTTTAAGTAAACTAGCTTTAGGAAACTATGTGTGATTCAATAATTGCATATAATCAAATGACTGCAACATATCTGCCTAATTAAAGCTCAGTGTCTGATTTTAACACCACAGGTCGCCAGGTTTCCTTTGTGACAGTGATGCGTCACGCTGATACGTCATTGTACAATAGAGAAAAGTAAGTCCATTACATATAAGCAAATCATGGATAAGTAATCAGATTAGTGCACGTCATGAACAGAGATGGCAAAAGTACACACATCCTTTACTCAAGTAGAAGTACAGATACTCGTGTTTAAAAATACTCTGTTGAAAGTAGAAGTACTGACTAAACTTCTTTACTCAAGTAAAAGTAAAGAGGGCTTTGAAATGTACTGAAGTAAAAAGTACCCATAACTAGCAGCTGTTTTAAAGAGTACCTGACCTCCCTTTATATTAATAGAACAATAATGTCATTGTTAGCTAATGAATGTTTCCATGCTGAACAACGGCAACATGACAACGTTTTCATTGGTCCCTCTTCTTTAGAGAAGACCAGGAAATGATGGATACACGGATCGTGTTCAAATCAATAGGCACGCAATGACTCTAAATAATAATGATCACGCCACCAAACACACATTCAAACTAAAGGAACCAGCCTGTTTGGGAAATGTGAGAAGTAGAAAGTACAGGTATTTGTGTTCAAAATGTAAGAAGTAGAAAGTACAGGTATTTGTGTTCAAAATGTAAGAAGTAGAAAGTTCAGGTATTTGTGTTCAACATGTAAGAAGTAGAAAGTACAGGTATTTGGGTTCAAAATGTAAGAAGTAGAAAGTACAGGTATTTGTGTTCAAAATGTAAGAAGTCAAAGTAAAAAGTCACCAGAAAAATAAGTAGTGGAGTAAAGTACTGATACCAGACAAATGTACTTAAGTACAGTAACGAAGTATTTGTACTCCACTACTTCCCACCTCTGTTAATGAATGAATACACCTGATTTATGATGTGCACATACAGGGTAGGTGAGCTCTTTGAGGGACTGTCCGTTGATGGCCAGCAGGACGTCGCCCTCCTCGATCCGCCCGCTCTGCTGCGCCGGCTGACCGGAGAAAAGCGTCTTGATCCGGACCAGGCTGTTGAAATCCTGGATGGGGGGGTCCAGCTCACACATCAGGAAACTGAAGCCCAGTCCGTTGGCACACTTAGTCAGAGTCACATCCTGGGTGTTGCCTGAGGGTTTGGAAAAAAGGAGTATTTGGATGAAGAGGTGGTGGATAAAGGGAAGAGGAAAGAAAAAGATACAAATCATTAGATGTTTTTTATAAGGATTTAAAAAGGGTTTTCCATTGACTTCTTTTCTTTCTTATATTAACAGTAAATGGATTGACTGGTAGGCTACTACCGAAAGATGGATTTTCAACCCAACATTTTGTAAAGACGAAAGTATGTTGGTACTATCATCCCAAACAGAACATAAACGAATATTTTTTTAATTTTTTTAAACGGATTTTAAAAGTCAGAAATAGTTGTTTTGAACTGTAATTGTTGACCATTTTAGGTAGGCTAACTATAATCCCATTTTTTGTTCCTTAAAACGTTTTTCATGAAGTGTTTGTTGTTGTCATACTAATTTCAGCCACAAGAGGCTGAGGTGCACCACAACCCGTTCATTTTAATTTCACTTAAAGTAGCGAATTTTCTATTTTTTCTAACGTGTCTCTCAGGGTTTACGTAGGCTTTAGCTAGCCGCTTGATAGCATCAAAACAAGAAACTGTAAACCTGGCTTTATCCAAAGAAAAAGAAAACCAGCCAACCACCATACATTTAACAAATCACAAATGCTAATAAGTAAGCTTAAGAGTTGTTAGTAAGTAGATTTAGACACAGCCAAGCTTTCGGTTTTGCTGTTTCCTTTCTTTGTGCTAAGCTAACTAGCTGCTGGTTGTAGCTGTAGGCTATATATATCAGAGTGATGTCATTCTTTTCATATTACTTGCATAAAAAAACCATTTTGTTCTATTACATAGTACACTGTTTTGTCATTAAAGGTAATCTTATTACATTTACAGTCAAGATAAATTAATTATTACTTGCATGTCCAATTCATTCTTCTGTAGACATAATAAAAGGCAACAGTAAAATACATTATAACACCATTTTGTTTTAGCAACAAATACATATAAAACAAGATAATACTTTGACTCAATGTTATAACGTCTGATCTGCCTGCCTGAGTGAGAGGAAAGAGGAAGACGACAGATATAGAAGGACAGGCCGAGGGATAAGGCCAGAGGGGATAAGAAGAGGAAGGTCAGGGTCAGTGAGGAAGATCAGGATGAAAAGGAGGAAGTGTGTGAAGGTTCACCTCGACAGCTTAGAGAGAACGATCTCTCACGCGAGTGTTTCCTCTGTAGTGTTCGTGACTTAATGATCTGCCTCTCTACAAGGAACTGCAGATGGAACCGTTGGCTAAGTTGTATTTATTATGGGAGAACACAAATGGTTCTTCTCCAAGAAATAGATCCTGGTTGTGACACCAATACGTTTTATGTGCACTTAAATTAAAAGTAAATGGACTGCATTTATAAAGTTACCTTTTACTCCGGACTACTGTTTACGTTTTTTGTTTTCTCTGTTTCTGTTCTGATTTTATGTAAAGCGTCTTTGAGCATTAGAAAAAAGCGCTATAAAAATCCCATGTATTATTTTCCAGTCTTTGCAACAACCCAAAGCGTTTTTTTCCGTATATACAAGTCAGCATTTACCCATTTACACACATTCAGACATCAGGCCATCTGGAGCAATTTGGGGTTTAGTTTCAACCCCAAGGACAATCAACAACCCTTAGATTGGTGGAAGGCCATGCTAATAGCATAAGTCTATTATTTTACTCAATGTGCAGTTGCTGTATTCCTGCTACTTGTGACTTTGTGATGTGAGTTAATTATTTTATTATTTGTATTGTATTTATCCTTTTATTTACTTGTATTATTATTATTTTATCTGTGACCATGACCTGATGGGGTAGGGGTAGGGGTAGGGGATGGGTAATTGTATTTCATATTACAGACCAATTGTTCTGTACTTTGTTTAAAGGTCCCCTATTATACTGTTTTTCATCAATATATTATAGTTCTCAGTTATATACAAAACATGTCTCTGAAGTGTTTGTCTGAAACACCAAACAGATCATTGCAGCATCCCATAATCCCCTCTGTTTCAGCCCTGTTTCAAAAGTGCTGATTCTCTGTCTGTTATCGTGACGGGATTTACGGCTCTTTGAAGGGAGCCGGATCTTATGGCTCCGTTCCTTTCCGAGAGCCGTTCAAAGGAGCCGTTTTTTGTTTTAAGGGAGCGGGGTTAATAGGTTTAACTGCGAAATAATCACCAGGATAATGATTGACTGTATTGCCAGAAATGTACTTTTACTCACAGAAAATGTATAACTACTGTAACTACATCGCTCAGGCAGCCAAACTCCTGCTCAAGCAGCATGCGTTATGCCATCATCTACTGCAAATTGGCATTCAGGAAAGCAAGTTCCCGTAAAGACGAGTGGATTTATGGCAGGCAGTGAACCAACGATAAAAAGAACGGCTCTCACCAAGTACGACTCGGTTCCGTTCGTTCGTACCAAAGAGCCGTTCAAAAGAATCGAATCGTTCGCCAACGTCACATCACTAGTCTGTTACTTTAGATGAAAATAAGGAGCCCCTCCCCACGCCCCTCTGAGAGATATTTGGTTAAAAAGAACACAATGGTGCTCTAGGAGGAGATTCAGGTGATAAGGGGGGGGGGGGGTTACCTTGGTTGGTGATTGGCTAATGGTTACACAAGCCAAAACATCATTGTGACATCATAAAGTGAATGTGCTGAAAAGTGCCATGTCTGCAAAAAAACATATATATATATATTTAAACCGGGCTCTCCTACCATCGTTGACAAAGCTGTAGTCCCGGGGCCGATCGGAGGTGTTTGTGGTGGTTCTGGTGGGCGAGCAGCTGTTGGTTCTGAGTGGGCTGGAAGCTGGACTCGTGCTCTGATTGGATGCACTGCTGATGGTGTCCGAGTGAAAAGAAATCCTGGGTAGTTTAATCGTCACCCTCTGTACAACCAAGGTCACCACCTAGAGTAAAAAAATCAAAGTATCATTACAGTTTTGAGGATTCACCCTCTGGGAACTAAACAATATGTGCACAAACTGTTGTGCAAATCCATCTTGTAGATAATTATCAACATCATGAGTGTATAAACGTATATAATTATTAGGCAAGTCAGTCACACTATGTTAGGTGAAAATGAAACACTGGAGCTGGAAGACACACCTGGGGGTTGTGTTGGCCTTGCTCCACTGTGTGCTAGCTTGCTAACACACAGTTCACAACAACAGATGTCTCAATCAAAGAAGATGTGTTCTGTCTTTGACACTAAAAGAAAGTGGTCCTTGTAAATGTGGGGACGTAGAGTATGAACCTAACATGTACAATATGTCATCATTGGTCTCTAATGGTCTTTTTCCTAAGTCACATTGTGTCTTACCTCCCCAGTTTTGCTCAGATGCTCCACGGCCTGCTGGTAGGTGATTCCCTGGAAGTTAATCCCATCCACCTCCAACACCCTGTCGCCTGTTACAGAGAGTTAGAGACAAATCAACTGCCTGTCTCACTATCAAATTCAGAAAGTGCTGAAGGACTCCGAGTACTGTATGAATCGATAAAAGGCCTTATTGGGGGTGCTTCAAATTACTATAAATAGATCAAACACAGCATTATTTAAGCAGTTTGCAAAGAATTCTCCACAAGTGCATAAACGTTAAGCATTGTTGGACTTGATATTGAGTTGTCATAGGGTTCGAGTTATAATCTGAGCTTTATGGGGGTCTTTAAAACTAACGTTAGGGGCGGAGATAAATATATCAATAACAGCCGGGTAATAACGTAAATAACGGGTGATATTTATAAGAGAGAGAGAGAGACTTCACTGCTCATTACCTGGTCACACACACACACACACACACACACACACACACACACACACACACACACACACACACACACACACACACACACACACACACACACACACACACACACACACACACACACACACACACACACACACACACACACACACACACACTTTGGAGGTGAAGTGCAGGCATTTTGTCATTCAAGAGAGAATACGATGCGTAGTTATTTTGTAAAACATGTTTTTCTTTTCGCCTATTTACCTCGTTAACGTAAATAATACTCATGACATTGAAACATGCATTATTTGTGATTAAAATAATGGTTGTTGGTAATGTATTAGCGACCCCCAAAATGTATGAATTCACTGCTTTCATAGGAGCTCAGACCCCTCCTCATGAGAATCCCCATTGGCTCCCACATAACTCGAACCCGGGTCATACCTGAATGTAGGCGCCCATCTCTCTCTGCAGCGCCTCCTGGAACAAGGCATCTTATGTAAAGTCCTCCATTTGGAACATTAGTGTTCCAGCCATCCTGATCGATTAATGAGAAAATAAACATGAATTCAGTATTCTAATATATACTGATATGGGAGGGGAAACAATGTGCAAAGACCCAGTTTCACTATTTGCAGTGAGGTAGTGGTGTAACATGGACAAAGCACTCTCTCCCTCTGTAAGCCGGTCAGATGTTAATCAGATTGCGTCGAGCACTCATTCTGACTCACTGCTCCAGATTAGTTGCTGTACTAATTACCCTTCCTGACTCTTTTTCCTGATGTAAACACATTACACAGATATAGGATTTTGCAGGTCCATACCAGGGATGCAAACCAATATCTTGCAAACAGAAAATAGAAGGATTTCCTGCCAATGCTGTCAATGCAGTAATTGAAAGTACAGTAATATATCTAAGCAATAATAGGCTTTTGAGCCGTTGGGTTTCCAAGCTGTAGTCTATTATTGTTGGTGACTATCGCATTCCAATTGGATCACTTGTCCTTTACGTAAAAGCCTATTATTAGCATCTAGTTTAACCACTTTTTCAGGCCATTAGGGCAAAATCAAGAAGTATATTCAGATAGCATGATAAGTCTCTGTCTAGCTGCAACACACTAAGCTTTGCAATTGAGCGACAACGTTAATTGGCAACTTTTGGTGCTAGATTTAGCTTCTTTCATTGGAAGAAAGTTGGCATTAGTGCACAGATTCACACAGATGAATACAATTAAAGATCAAATCAAAGATACAAATAAAAATGAACTCACAGAGATGCTGATGCCCAGAATTCCTGAGATCTTTCTGAGCTCCACAGAGATCTCCAACGGCCTCACACAGTTTGGAGGGGGAGACAGACAGCAGTTGTCCTGAAACACACACACACAGAAACAGCAATGATATCCGTCCTGCTTCTCTGTATCTCTGACTGCATCACACACACACACACACACACACACACACACACACACACACACACACACACACACACACACACACACACACACACACACACACACACACACACACACACACACACACACACACACACACACGAAACCTTCCCCATGATTATACCTGTGCTCGTACTTCTCGGGGGACGTTCAGCCTGTTGCTGGTCTTCGGCGTCATCATGGCAGAAACTATTTCATCCAAACCGTCTTGTTCTGAAGAGCCGTCCGTTATCGACGTGCCCTGGGATTCGTAATTCCTAAACACGGGAGAACGCACGCTGTTGGGACTGGGGCTCACTGTGGGTAGAAACAACAGCTATGTTACACCTCAAAAAACTGAAGTACAACATTTTGAGAGAGTTCCATGTATGGTAAGAGTAGCCTTCAATTCTATGTGTTAAATGTTTTTGTCTGACTGTGTAAGGCAAATACTTCTACATTTCAAACCTTGAATACGTTTAGTTACAGAAATCGTCGGATACAGCTCTCCTATACTGGCCCCCCAACCCCTATAAGAAGCTAGAGCCAGAAGCCAGTTAGCTTAACTTAGCACAAAGACTTAACACAGAGGGGATATATAGTAGGTAATGTACACCTACGTTTTGATTTGATGTAGATACAAATAACATAAAACATGTGAATTCATGAAGTTTGAAAGTGCTGGTAGAGGTTTATTGCTACCTTTGGAAACTAAGCTAAGCTAAGCTAAGCTAGCTGTTTCGCCCTCGTTTTTATAGTTTTCCATATTTCTTTATGCTAAGCTAAGCTAACAGCTGCATGAAGCTATAGAAAAAAAGTCACGATGCAGCACAAAAAAGAGAAAGGAAATCTAATTTGTACGTGTTAGTAATTCACAACAGGTGCATCAAGAGCATAGGCTAATACCACACAAACACAGGAGGGTCAGGGTCAAAGTCACAGTATCATTACACACACACACACACACACACACACACACACACACACACACACACACACACACACACACACACACACACCACACACACACACACACACACACACACACACACACACACACACACACACACAGAGCACCTTTTGGCTGTGAGACGATGAGCTGCACCTCCTCAGGGCTGCTCTGCATGATCTCTGCTGCCTCGCTGAAGGTCACGCCCTCCAGGCTGAAGTGGTTCAGAGAGATCATACGACCGCCTGGGGGCAAAGGTCACAGTGAGCGGGGGGGGGGGCGGTGTCCGGTAACAGTGCAGTTTGAAGACCTGAACCCACATATGACCTCAAAAGGCCTGTGATCAAATCCCACAGACACCTCCACTACTCAGTCTGCCCTTCTTTGTACTTTACTACACCTTCTCTGCATCCATTTCCTTAAAGAACAAGGATTTCTCTGCACCAAAATGGGATGATCTATTTGAATAATGCCCCTTTCACACCGGCGCTTTTCCAGCTCCTGCTCGGAGCTGGAGCTGGAAAAGCGCCGGTTTTTCCTGTTCACACCGCAGCGGCGGCGCGTCATAGCTCCGGAATGCGGTTCACTTCCAGCTCCAAAAAATTGTCGGTCCAGAGGCAAGAGCTTCGGAGCTATGACGCGGCGTCGCTTACGTCTCTTACGTCGAGGCGTGCAGGAAACCTTACTTTGACCATCCGTTCGCTGTTATTGATCATTGTGGAGATACATGGGCTGTACAGGTTGTCATGTCCGACTATCAGAAGTAGAATCATAATGAAAAATACGCCGGTAAAAAGTGCCTGTAGAAAACGGCTTAGCAAGTAGTCAGTTTAGCTTCGGTTGCTATGCTAACATCACCCATGTTATACCAGAGAAACTTTCATAACAGCGTTGTGATGCCAAACAGCGTCAATTCAGACTGACACACATTCACTTAAGGGGAACTGGGGATATGTATCAGCTGCTTGTGTGACAGTCAGACAGTGAATACTTTAGAGCCGTGTGAGCTAACCCGGAGCTAACGGGAGAATAAACTCCAGCACTGCAGCGGTCGGTAAATGCCGCTGAAACACATTAATAAACAATGAACCACGGCACTCTGGAGAAAAGTATAAGGTTGGAGAAGTCGTTATTTAATTTAATCTGGCTTCGTATGATTAAAAGCAACACGATCATCGACCCGATGCAGTCCCCAGCCCGTTGTTGTTCTGAGCTCCGTTGGGGAGAAAATCAGCGACGTAAACTGTGACGTCATGACGCAGCAGCGGCAGCTCTGGGCAGTGTGAACAGAGCGGGAGCTGAAAAGGGAAACCGGAGCTGAACCAGAAAAGCTCTCGCTAGGAGCTAGAAAGGGAAAAGCGCTGGTGTGAAAGCCGCATTAGTGCCGTTTTTACACGGGCAAATCACAAAACAAAAGGGCCCCTGGGCACAGACATGGAATGAAGCCTCACCACCTCTCCTACGACACACAAACTCAACAGTTGTTTAGCCTGTTTTTGATTTCGTTCTGTCTCTTTCTAGTTCCTTTTTGGATTGTTTTCCCCATTTTATAGCCATTGTAAGTGTCTTTGCGTCTCTTTGAAGCTTTTTTGCCTCCCTTTGTTGTCATATTAAGTTCGCTTGAAGTCATTATTTGAGCCCTACTGATCAAATGTTTCTTTTGACCCCAGGATATTTGGCTTATCCGGCAGTGGGCTTGGACTGTGAGCCGGAGGGTCGCCGGTTCAAGTCCCCGAACAGACCTAAATATGGAGTGTGGACTGCTACTTGGAGAGGTCCCAGTCCAGCTCCTGGGCCCTGCCGTGGTGCCCTTGAGCAAGGCACCGGACAACAGAACTGGCTGAACTATAGCAGTATATTAAACAGTGTTGATAAGGATAGAGTGAAAATGTCCACATGATTCTCTACCTGGTCGAATGCGTCTGTCCTTATCAGCCGGTCCACCAGGCACAATGGAAGCAACAAATATGCCCAAGTCATAATGGCCAACAGTGTCCTCTCCCACTATCAGTATACCTGTAGCGACATTAACCAAAGATGTGTCAAGAAAAAGACTTTTCGTCTAAGGGCTTTTTCTGTTAAATAATGATTTGATCGTCTTACCAAGGCCAAGCTTCGGGTCTTTCTTTAGAGTAACACATATGACTTCTCGCTCTGTTGATGACCTTACTCTTGTTGGGGTTTCTGTAAGACAAAAAGTAGAATAACATATTAAAGTGGTGCTTTGGCAAAGAGGGTTTGGTTTTCTAATTCCGTTTTTTGCACCCTTTTTTATGAAACTGAAATTAAAGGAGTAGCGGCGGGCCAAGGAAGAACATGTTACATTTTGGAGTGGAGATTTAATATTGTGAGATATGGCATTTAGCCTTGGTGGAGGTCTGTGCTCGCTAAGTGCTTTACAATTAAACTTTAACCTACTGTAAGATGAGTCATTAATCAAATACAAGATGCATCATCATTCAGTATGCACACAGTATGTCGAGTAGCTTAATGCCTTAAAATGTCTTGTATATGTTTCTTTTGTTGTTATTATTATTATTTATTTGATTTTATTTCAATGTTGTGTTTGTTTGGTGGTTCTTTTGGTATTGTTGACCCTGGTCGAATGGTCTCTTTTACTCCCGTTATCGTACATGTGAGGGTCTATGTATGTATGTATGCTTTCTGTGTTTGACAATGTCACAAATAAATCACCCACCAATCAAAAGCAGTGACATGTTCAAAGTGCATCGTCTCACAACTACTGTCAGCATAATTATTCATGAAACAAAATTGCATCTGTTAGGAAATCTGAAGGCCACAGAAACGTCAGCAGTTTGTTTTAACCCAAAGAGCATCACGCAGGTCAAATGGAAGAAGTTGCAGTAACTTCGTCACTGCTCTTGCTTGTTTTTGTCGGTTTAAGAAATCCTTGGTCCTACCTTTGGCGGCAGGAGAGCAGGACGGCGCTTCAGGTCCGCTCCTCTGAGAGCAGGCCGGGGAACGCAGACTGGGGCTGCTGAAGTAGATACTGCACAACAAACAATGTGATAACAGAGACTACTCAATACTGTCATCTGAGAACAGTTAAGAGTCCATTTGGACAAAGAAGAACAAGAACTAGATATTGAAGTAACTGTTATTTTGTATATATTGATTGTTGTGCTTTTATTTCTGTCTTTAATGTGTGCATATGTATACATGTGTCTGTTGATTGTGTAGGATATATAGGTATATACATATTTGTAGACATATTTTTATATATATTTGTATTTTTGTATTCGGGATTGTGGGAAACGGTATTTCGATCTCTCTGTCTGCACACACAAACTGAAATATTGACAATAAAGTTGACTTTGAACTAGCATGAAATAGTAATCTCCATCCCCCTAAGTGTCTCACCCGTATTAACCATCTGCTTCAGGGGATAATTTGACTGTATGACGCCTTCTTTTTTATAATTGGAGGCGTGTGGTGCAGTGTATTAGTGCGTTGGTGTTCGGATCAGGGGGTCACAGGTTCAAACCCCACTGCAGTCAGCATGTCGTTGTGTCCCTGAGACACTTCACCCCAAATTGCTCCTGTGGGGATTGTCCACAGTATTGAGTATGTAAGTCGCTTTGGATAAAAGCGTCTAACAAGTGACATATAATGTAATGTAATGTAATGTAATAATTACATCAGTGTTATTTTATGTAAAACGTAATTATAGTATATGTTATTCTTAAAGTTTTGCCATTTTTATTGAATTTCAGCAATCATCTGTATATCGATCTTGTGTTTTATATTCTACAACAATATCTGTTTTCCTGTTTTCCTTTTTTGTAATTAATGCCGATTTTTATTCCATTTCTATGTAAAATTATATTTTACTATATTTGTTATATTTTTAATATTTGTCTAGTTCTCTATCTGTGTCTTTAATTGTTGTTTTACTTGTATGTATGCACCACGACATCAAGTCAAATTCCTCGTACGTGTCAATAAACCTGTTTCTGATTGTGATATAAAATTGTGATTTTTCCCGTTGTAGAGGCTTCAAATAAGTCCAATGTGTTTATTGCCTCTTCCTGCTCTGTTTGTCTCTGTAACTCTGTTATGTTTGTGTATTATTAAATTGTGCAAACCCATTCAAACCCATTAGTCCTCTTACCTCTGCTCGTTGAGGCGCTGCTGCTTGATGCGGCTCTCGATCCTGGCTGTGACGTCATCACACAGCTTGTTCAGAGACCCTTCCTGAGGCGTGGTCAGACCGCTGTCG
Source organism: Trematomus bernacchii (assembly GCF_902827165.1). Lineage (NCBI taxonomy): Eukaryota > Metazoa > Chordata > Actinopteri > Perciformes > Nototheniidae > Trematomus > Trematomus bernacchii. The sequence goes on along the minus strand of NW_022987652.1, from coordinate 119,283 downwards.
TCCTGCGGCGTCTCCGAACACGAGACGGACTTCAGCTGGCTGCTCTGAGTGGGAGAAACCTCTGCGTACCGCCCTGTGTTTTCATCTGGAGGTAAACGAAAGAAAAAAATATGGAGTTATCTCTAGGAAGTTAAAACAATGCCTTTTAACACATTTTCAACATTAAAAGCCGGCTTTGCTCTAAATCAGGGGTGTCAAACTCAAGGCCCGGGGGCCAAATCCGGCCCGTGACTTCATGTTATGCGGCCTCACAAGAGCTTGCAAAGAATATAATATGTTTATTATACGGTTACATGCAGATTTACAGAAGCACGTTGCCCATAAACTACATGTCCCACAATGCATCTCAAATTTGACCTTTTTCTCAGAATTTGACTTTTTTTTTCAAAATGTTACTTTTTTCAAAACTGCACTTATTTTTTTCAAAATGTCATTTCTTTGACTTTTTTTTCCAGAATTTGGCTTTTAAAAAAAAATCATTTTGTGACATTCTCACTGAAGAGACTTGCAATTATTTGCCCTAGACTTCTGCTTTCAGACGTAGTTAATTATGAAGTTATTACCCTATCTGATATTAATCCAATGCAGAGGCAATAATGTAATAATACATTATTTTATATATATTAAACATTTATATATGTATTTTTATATAGTCTTAAAGTTACAACCGGCCCTTTGAGTGCAACCATAATGCTAATGTAGCCCAAGATGAAAATGAGTTTGACACCCCTGCTCTTAATGGATGGATGGACATCTCGTGGATATTTACAATATGGATAAGATGACAGCATTTGTCAATCATAAATTGGAACAATTCACATCACTCACTATGTAAAGCCCTATAGGCCTAATTTTGTTTTCACAGATCCATAACTCTGCTGTGAAGAAATGTCTACTCTACTGTTCAGCATTCATTGTGCAGCGACTGACCTGAGACCAGGTTTTGGCTGATCTGGCGAGAGTTCATCTCATTGTTGAACTTGTGTTGAGCTGAACAGAGGTTACAAAGATACGTGGCTATCTTCGATCTCTCCGTGATGAAGTTGTACTTCTTCTTGCTGCCCCGGCTCTCTACTGTGAATTTACGCCTCTGCAGGAACATGAAGGAAAGGAGTTACTTGAAAAGTGAGATTATTCTCTTGATAACAAGGACAATTCCAGCCCAATATCGTTATAATAGAAGCTATAGCTGTCGTAGAGACCCTACATTAAAATGTTGTGTTATTCTCCCAAAAGTACATCTATTTTTTTTACTTAAAGTGGACCTATCATGCTATATTTTAATAATTTAGTGTAGGACCATACCTATATAAGGCATATTTATACTTTGTTTTTTTCAAAATACCAAACAGATCATGCATTTTAGCCATGCCTCATTTTGCTCAATTTGCACTTTTTTATCCATGTTTTAGCAAGGGCAGATTCAGTGAGAACAGCACCATCTACAGGCCTGGCATATGTACTACAGCGTCTCCAGCGCTTTCGAACGGCAATGGCCGTGGCTGTCTCCTCCTGATTGGTGGAGTTGGCCCAATAGCCGTAGCGCCACCGTCCTGACGTCAGGACAGTGTTCAAATCTGGATCAGTTTTTATCAGATCCGTTGCAGCCTCTTTTTTAGAGATTTGGGTATGGAGGAAAATAGAGAGGGTTGTGTTTTCGGACACTTGGTGAGTTCCCTGGAACACCGGGGACACTTATTCATGTATAAAAGACGTACAAAAGTGCATTTTGCATGATAGGTCCCCTTTAAAATCCCTTCTGGGGCTCTGTAGAATATTGCATGGTATGATGAGATAAATCACACTCACATTAGAGGAGATGGTTGCTGTCTCCCTCCAGTAGAACATCTGACTGGTGGATCGGCAGCCATCTTTAACCTCGTAGACGATGACTCCTTTGGCACAAACCCCAAGGATGATCTCTCCTTCTAAGGGCTTCTTCTCTCGCATCACGCGGTGGAAGAACACGCCGTATTCAGGCAACTGCTGACACAACTAAAGCAACAAACAGAGGTGTGTAACTGTACTTGATATAAGCTATAAGAGGGATTTGCAGCAATGAGTCCCTAAACCCTACATATTTTTTATTTTACCTTGAGGAAATCTAGCTCTGATTCATCAGGGAGCATCTGAGCGTTGTTGGTGTGAAGTCGGAGCAGTTCTCCCTGAATGTAAGGCAAGGCACGTTTCTCCATCACGCTCTTGGAGACATACTGGTCAGGGCGGTAGTAGTTTCTACCGTACACCTAAACACAACCAAACAAAACAAAACCTTTTAGAGAAAAAAAAAATACATTTAAATCCTGGTGTAAAGACTTGTCTTGTAATGCTAAATTGTTTCTTAAAAATACTTATTTTTTATTATTCTTATATATTTCTTTTTTTACCTACTTTGCAACTTGTTTTTTTAGATTGTTTATGTTCGCAGCACCAAATACCAAAGAAAATTCCTTGTATGTGTGTTGGGAAAATAGTGAATGTCCTCTTCCAACATCAGAGTAACATGCTAACAAAGGTATCCCAACTACATGACAGGATGTATGATTACCTAGAAGAGCATCAGGACTGTTTTAGGCATATGATAGCTATGTGATTAACATGATGATTCAATCCAGTCTCACGGCATTTCGTGTTACAGTCACGAATCTATTGATTCGTGTTCACCAACACGATTTTCCCATTTTTATCGTGTCACACAGAACGATTTTAAAAGCAATGTAAATAATAATAAATTAGAAGGAAAAACAGATTTAAAAAAATACAGATTTCAGTATTCTGACACAGAACGATTTTAGAAGCAATGTATTTATATTGGTAGTATGTTTCGTGCCTGCACCAAATAATAACAAATTAGAAGGAAAAAAAGATGACATAAAATACAGATTTCAGTATTCTGAGGCTCTGAGCCATTTCTTTTCCTCGCGGACGGCAAAAAAACTCAGACATTATACAATTTAAAATAAAAGGGATAGGGTTAGGCTTAGGGTAAGATATTGAGTAAGAACATGTTTTTATGAACCACACAGCTTCCGGTCTTCCAAGACCCGACCGGATATCAGCATGTGAAGGACACTGTTCAGGAACTAGTTGATGCTCTGTTTGTGATGACTACTTTTTGAGATTTTGGGGGAAAAAGTCAGAATTTTGAGATTTTGAGTAAAAAGTCAGAATTTTGTGATTTTGAGTAAAAAGTCAGAATTTTGAGATTTTGAGTAAAAAGTCAGAATTTTGTGATTTTGAGTAAAACGTCAGAATTTTGAGATCAGAATTTTGAGAATTTTGAGATTTTGAGATCAGAATTTTGAGATTTTGAGTAAAAACTCAGAATTTTGAGATTTTGAGAAAAAAGTCAGGATTTTGAGAAAAAGTCAGAATTTTGAGAAAATTATTTGATTGGCTGACGCTTCCACCGAAAGCTTCAGAAGCTTCAAAAGTTGAACATTGCTCAACTTTTGCAGCCTGAAACGCCAGGAAAGCTCCGCTCTGCTTCCCACAATGCAGTTCGGTGAAAAGTGACGTCACCCCATTCAAAGTGAATGGGCAGAAGAAGCTTCCAACGCCGCTGTGTGGACGGGCCGTAACTCCCTCTCTTGTATATCAGCATGTGAAGGACACTGTTCAGGAACTAGTTGATGCTCTGTATGTGATGACTACTTCCATTCTTGAGAGGATCAGAAATACATGGATCCTGAGATTGAAGCTCAAGCCGGTGACGAGTGATATTTTTCTAACAATTTTGATTTAGTAATTCTGTAAATGTCAGTCAAATGAACAATGATATGCAGATGTTTAATAATGTGTGGTGCACAACCTCAGGCATGCAGTCTCCACACTCGGTCTGCAGGGCCAGAGCTCCCAGGTAAAGAGCCGTCTCCTCATGGCAGGACAGCCTGTCCTCCAAAAGGTCTCTCCTGAGCTGCAGGTAATACTGGTGGCGGGTCTGTTTGTGCCTGATAGAGAAGACCGCATGTCATTAAAGGATTATCAGGGAAACTTTTGGTAGCAACACAAGAAAGAGAAATACTTACAAATGTGAAATGTCCTTCACAAAGAATTTAACTCTGAAGAAAAGGACAAAGGTGGTGGTAGGCACTTTCTTCCAGGTATCTGGAGCAACTTTGGAAATCTTGGTGTCATTGTCCACAAAGAAAAACTCGTTATCTGACCAGAAAATAGAGAAAGGAACATGGAGAAAGGATGAGTTTACATAAATACAAGTTTTCATCTTTGATTCAGGGTCCAATTTGTTTGGGAATTTTCTGTAAACATGTCCTTAAATGTGTGAAACCTAGTTCTTTTCTCAATAATACTTGCTCATTAATTTTTCTAAACGTCTTTACCATCAATATAAGCAAGGCCAAAGTAGAAATGTTCCACCAGGTTGGAGTGAGCCACGATCATGTCGAAGACGTCCCCTCCTCTGGATTTCACCTCACACTTCACCAGGATGCTCTGACCGTTTGGCATCACCACACTCAGCTCTCTCTGCGTGGTCAGAGATTTCCCTTTTTTTGACTGCGAAGGGGAGAAAAATACTTTTAGGACAGAATTTAATTTAAAAAAACAAACAATCTGATGGTTGCTGAATATGCTCAGGGTAAGAAATGGTCTATGCAGTTGCAGAGTAATGCTTTATTCTACATAAGGCTTGTTAAGAAAGTTCAAGAGTCTCAACTTGCAAATGTTAGCATCATCATCATCCAGAGATTCTTGCTTTAAGACAAGGTGTACCATTTTAAAATATTGTAAATATCCCAAACTCTGAAATCAGATTTGGTTTATTTATCTGTCCATAGCCCAACACTCATTAACTAGTAGGATATTTGGGTATTTTGATCACGTCAAAAGTAATTCTCCAATCGCATTTGGCTGATTTCCAAATAGTTTAATTGGTTGATTGATTACATGTTGGCCAAAGCCTCCTTTTGGCTGCCCTGTTGAATGAACCCTTAAACTGTAAATTAACCTCTTGATCAACATGCTTGAACGGTCAAAAATAGTCTTTGTGGTTTACAGTATAACTGACACACCTACAGTAACTTTAAATTCTGTTTTAAAGAACTCACCAAGATGGATCCAGGCAGCTCCAAGACAACCAGCGGCTCATCTAACATCCTAATAAACTCAGGACCCATTTCCTGCAACAGATAACAAATAATACAAATATTATACTGTCAACTCCCCAATCCAAAGACTTAAAGGGGACCTATTATACAAAATCCACTTGTTCATGTCTCTTCTACATCAACATGTGTCCCCTCTGTGGAAAGAGATTCTGAAAGTTTCAGGAACAAAGATTCTCTCTCTTTTTGTCCTGATCCATTTATATAAAAACCTGTCTGAAAATGAGCTGATCAGATTTTGGCCACTTTATGATGTCATAATGATTTTTTGGCTTGTGTAACCATTAGCCAATCACCAACCAAGGTAACCCCCCCCCCCCCACCTTATCACCTGAATCTCCTCCTAGAGCACCATTAGCCGCGTTCACACCGGAGTACTTTCACCGTACTTTTCGCGTTTTAGTTCCGTGAGTCGCGTTCACACCAAAAATCGTACTTAATCTCGGGTACTTTTACCCCCATTTTTAGAGCCAACTCAGAGAGCGTACTTTTCTGTGGGTGAAAAGTTCTCCAAAAGTGCCCCAGTGCTGATTGGCTGGGCGAATTGCAAACCACGCCCGTACAACTCTGAAAATGTTGTGTAGAGCCGCCATTGTTTTTCCTCGCTACAAAAACACAACGCTCCGTGCGTTGTGTTTGTTTTTGAAAGCAGTTATGGCAAGCATCAAGAAATGATGAGGAGGTGTCGGCGCTTCTGGAGATCTACGCAGAGGACGCGACCCAGGGAATGCACTGAAGCCAGTTCGGTAGCTTTCACTCGACCTGGGAATGTGCACAGCCCCACGGCACACCGGCTAAAAATAAAGAAACTCGGGCAGGACTACAAACGGCGGATTCAGTGGCCAACGATGACGACCACGACGAAGGTAAAATCAACTACATGCACTGGGGTTTTAATCTGCACAATAATGGTCTCAGATGTACTTTTATTTGCTCAGTAGATCAAGCTAGCCATGCTAGCCATAATAGGCTAACACCGGCCCCGAGCACACAGTACACACACACTGTAACTTTGTCTTGAAAGAACGTTGCGCATCGAACTGATGTTCACAATCATGTTTATTTCATAATATTCATCATATTTTATGTTTAACTTGCCTCAACAACATTAAACAAAGTTCAAGCATACATGAAGCACTCTTCAAAAAGGAACAATCCTCCGTGTTTGAACCTCTTAAATCGCTGCATAGCCGATTTATTTGGACTGGATTATCCCAGAGGGTCTAAACATTCTTTATAACACAGTTTCAGATTTGTGAAACCTTAATTCTATTTGTGAAAATACAAAAAACACATTCCTAGTATGTTGTAAAACTACATGGCGACTAAACTTGTATATTGTATATTGCTTATTTTCCCCTCTTAGGAAAGCGGACACGGGATGCGAATTTCTTTGACACCGCCCAGGCGTTGGAGGACCGGCGTGCCGTGGTGAATGAGTCGCTGCGTGGAGATCAGATGGTGCTGTTCACCAAGGCCCAGGAAACGGAGGACAAGATGCTCACCTCGATGGAGCGCCAGGCAGCAGATGGAGCGCCAGCAGCACCAGGATGAAGTGTGGGCGCTGCGCCATGAGGAAGCGTCGGCGCAGCGGCAGGATGATCGACAAACTGCATTTAATAACAGTTTATTTGGTATAGTTTTTGTAAATACTGACACACGACACACAACGTTGCACTAAGGTGTGCATGCTGCTGAGAATATCCCTACACCTGGGACAGTTTATTTTATATTGTTATTACTGTTATGACTTTATTTTATATATAATGTTTACTGACATGTACAACTGACACTTTATTTACATTTAAAATTGTTCTATTTAATGTTATGTCTTGAGAGTGCAATAAAGAAAACCGACATGGCGATTAAGCTTATTTCTCCTGACACTTTATCTTTTGTGACCTGTGTAGCATCCTATACATCACATGTAAGTGATTATTCTGATACCATCATGTTTCATCGGTTATAAACTGGCAAAGCTTTATTTGTCATTTATTTATCATCAATGTTGCAACCTTGTGGGGGAATGGCAGGGGCACATACACAAATATGACAATTTATATCATTTTAAATATTATTTGACCTAAACTTTTAATTCCCCCCCATTTCACACAACACAACATGGAGTCCACTATGGGCCAAAACTAACATGTATGTTTGCATAGTGTTTATGGCAGACGGATGCAGTGGGTCTCAGGAAGATATATAATAAAGGTGGGTTTGCTGCTGAGACTCCCTACAGCTGGGAGTTTATTTTATATTGTTATTACTGTTATTATATAGTACAACTGACACTTTATTTTATATTGACAATGTTTACTGACATGTACAACTGACACTTTAGTTACATTTAAAATATTTCTATTTAATGTTATGTCTTGAGAGTGCAATAAAGAAAACCGACATGGCGATTAAACAGATCCTGTATCAGTTTTTCTTCTTCTCTTGTTTTGTAGCGGGTTGCAAACAACTTTAAGGTGCTTACCGCCACCTACTGTACTTGTAATCTTCCCTCAGGGAAAAGTACTCCGGTGTGAACGCGATCTGTACTAAGTACCCTGGGGTTAAAAGCGCCAGGGCTCTTAGTGCCGGAACTAAGTACAGGAAAGTACTTGGTGTGAACGCGGCTATAGTGTTCTTTGTAACCAAATATCTCTCAGAGGGGCGTGGGGAGGGGCTCCTTATTTTCATCTAAAGTAACAGACAGAGAATCAGCACTTTTGAAACAGGGCTGAAACAGAGGGGATTATGGGTAATGCTGCAATGATCTGTTTGGTGTTTCAGCCAATCAGAGACAGGTTCTGTATATATCTGAGACCTATAATATATTGATGAGAAAGAGTATAATAGGGGACCTTTAATAATCCAGTTTTATGTCACATGATATTTTGCAGTACCAGCTCACCTTCAGTTTCTTGTCATTCAGACTCATGGTGGACTGGAACTGTGCGAGGGATATTGAGTTTGCGATTCGATTGCCATCCATGTACGGACTGCGGTTCAGCTGCTGCCAGCTGCTGAAAGTTTCTATGTGTCGACCTCCAGAAGGAAGCCTGGGAAAAATACGTTTATCATTCACAGTCTGATGAAAAACTAGATCTGACAATCATGAAAAGATGGCTCAAACATCCCACATTTCATTTCATTCACTGAGGGTTTTGTCCAACCAGTGTTTTACTTATTTTCTCATTATCAGCAGCATATCATACTGAGGTGTGCAGTGCTTCATACCCTGTAGGCTCGCATGGATAAGATACCCCGGAGAACGTTCTAGACATTTTCTTCTTCAGCGACCATGTTGAGTTACTAAAAGAGTTTCCTGAAAATAAAAATGGTATGCAATATTTACATGAATTTGCTAAATTTGCAGCTACAGCAGTTGCTTAGCTAGCACAAACTAAACACAAGAAGACGTTCATGTAAATGTCTAGACTAGCTTTGCCCAAGGGGGAAGAAATTAGCATGGCTAGCTGATATGTGTAAATCAGCAACCTGACATTCCTTATATTCCAACACAGTCTCACGGCATTTCGTGTTATAGTCACGAAATGAATCTATTGATTCGTGTTCACCAACACGATTTTCGCATTGTTTTCGTGTCACACAGAACGATTTTAAAAGCAATGTAAATAATAACAAATTTGAAGGAAAAAGAGATAAAAAAGAATTCAGTAATTCAGTATTCTGACACAGAACGATTTTAGAAGCAATGTATTTCTATTGGTAGTATATAGATTTCAGTATTCTGAGGCTCTGAGCCCCATTTCTTTTCCTCGCCGACGGCAAAATATCTCCGACATTATACTATTTAAAATAAAAGGGGTGCAGGCACGAAACACACTACCTATAGAAATACCTTGCTTTTAAAATCGTTCTGTGTGACACGAAAAAAATGCAAAAATCGTGTTGGTGAACACGAATCAATAGATTAAATTAATTTCGTGACTATAACACAAAATGCCGTGAGACTGGGTTATTCACCATACAAAAAAGGATCTCTGATATATGGGGCTATAGCCGGTTATCTTAGCGCATGAACTAGAAACAGGGGCATTAGCTAGCTTTGGTGCTGTCCAAAAGTAAAATAAATCTACCTACGCGCACCTCTAAATCTCACAAATTAAGAGTCTATTTTGTATGTCAAAAAAAGAACACATGGGTTAATGGGATTATGTGCCTGTCACTATTTCCTGGCTGGGAGCAGAGTCTTTTACGCATGGCCGTTTGTGTTCAGCTCTAACAAAGAAGATATACAGTGTTCATTAATTACATTTAAAGGTCCTTTGGAGGCAGGTTCAGTTACCTTTGGACAGATCAAGGCTAGCTGTTAGCACATGCTTTCAGTCTTTGCTCTATGCTTTGGTTACCAAATGTAACTACTAGCTACCTTTAAATAGCTCTAATTTGAACATTTCCATTTGTGTACAGATGACTAAAATGGTGGTGATTCAGTTGTTCACGTTTGGACAGAGCCAAATGTTAGCCGTTGTCTTTATGCTAAACTAAGATTACCAAGTTCTGGCAGTAGCTTCATCTTTAGCTATGCTACAACAGACATGTAAATGCTATAACATCTTTCATCTTAAGCTTTGCAATGAATTTGAATAAGCATATTAAACTAATTTAATTCAGCATCCCTTCTTGTCATTCAACACGCTAAGGTGCAGGACAATGTGTTGATGTTTGTGAGATAGATAAGAAGGAGACAGACTTATGTAGGAAAGCTAACGTGTGGTTTTTGGTGTTGTGTAACAGGCTGCTTTCTGGCTCAGACCAGAAAGCCTGACCATCTGCCCTGTCTATGATAGGGTGTTTACTTTACTTCTTAATGCAAGATTTGATTGGTTGAACTCACAGTATAATTTAAAAAGGTATTAAATGTACATGTCACCACTTTTGGTTTCTGGTATCTCAAAGAAGAACACAGTTTACAGAGCAGATATACAGTTTATGCTGTAGCAAAAAGGAAAAATAAACAATTTAATTCAACTTAATCTAAAAGAAGGGATCAGTTTCTTACTGTGTAATCTGTCCCTGACGATCTGACTGCGGTCTGTTAGCCTGGATCCATTTTCAACCATCGCCACATGGTCAACCTGCAAAGACATCACTTTCCAGCTCAAGCCAAACATTCAAAAAGATGGTGCAATCAGAAAACTCAACAGAAAAAACTTATATGGAGTTAATTTCCTGCCATAACTCCACAAACAAACTAAACAAGTTTTACAAATGCCTTATGATTCACTAAAAAACACAGTGTGGTTTGCAAACACCTGAACTTTTGAAAGAACATCATTATAACATTCATCTGTTTGCAATTTATATATATATATATATCAATATTCCAATTACTTGTATATCTATTCTGCACAATTTCTATTATATTATATTGTATCTACTTGCACTATTATCTGTTTTATTGTTGGTGCTCTGTTGGAGGAGCCTGTGACCTAAGATTTTCATTGTCATAACCAGAGTTGGGTGTAACGCGTTACAAAGTAACGCTGTTAGACGCGTTACAAAGTAACGCGTTACTGTAATAATATTACTTTTGTCGGTAACGGAGTAGTGTAACGCGTTACTTTTATAATTCAGTAATCACACTACAGTTACTCACATTGCCCCGACACGCGTTACTTCGTTACTTTTATAAAATCAGTCATAATCACACTGACAGACAAGAGGGGTTTCCGCTGCAGGTTTATATGTACGTAATCTGCGCGATTTGCGCGTCCACATCTCCGCGTGCAGTGCTGCATAAACATGGCTGAGTCAGCGATAACTTTCGAGGGGTGGAGGTATGCCCATTATTTTGAGTTCGTCCGAAGAATAGACAGGAATGTGACGGTGAGGTGCAAACTGTGTCCAGGCCAGAAGCTGTTATACACTGCTGCAAACACCACGTCAAACCTCAACAAACACCTGCAAAGAACACATGCTAAGGTGAAGCTAATAGCTAAGGACCGGACCCCCCGAACCCAGAGTGCGCCGCCGCCGACTCTGAAGCGGCACAAATTAGAATTTGGAGGACCGGTAACCAAAGCAGAGATGGACAGGCTTGTAGCATCCTTCATAGTAGAGGTAATGTTGCCCATTTGCACAGTGGAATCACCATCGCATCGTTCAGAGATATACTGCGCAAAATACAGATAGCAGGAGACAGAGGACAGCCATGGTCAGAGCTATCTGGATCAGTCTTATGCGACAATGGAAACTGAACTAAAGAGAACATTTGAAACTTTAGCAGTCTGCGTGATCTGCCTGCAGGGAGGGGCGGGCCGGCCCTGCGAGTAAAGTAACGAGTAAAGTAACGAGTTACTTTATGTAGAGAGTAATGAAGTAGTGTAATATATGACTTTTTTTTAAAGTAATATGTAATATGTAATATATTACTTTTTTTTAGTAACGACCCCATCTCTGGTCATAACTACACTCTAGCTTTGTACACATGACAATAAAAGCCGTGAACCTTGAACTTGAAAACACCATCTACAAACTAATGCATTTAGTTTTGCAAATAAAAAATGTATCTATCAAACAAACACATTACATTTTTCGTTACCACTTTACAATAAGACTACCCTTATAAAGGATTCTTAAAGGGTCTATAATTAGGTTATTAATTAGGTTGTAAACATTTTATTAATCATTAAGAACCATTTGTAAACCAGTTCTAACATAGTTTTCATACATCAGCACAGGCTCACTATTTGGCAAGATGACTAAGCCTTATATTGGCTACTTAGCGAGAATCAACTCAGTGAGCAACAGATACCAAGGATGCTGGCTGATGAAGAAGACAAAGTAAGCTAGGTAGCCAATATAAGGCTTAGTCATCTTGCCAAATAGTGAGCCCACATTTATATGTACTGCTAAGTCTTATATTGGCTACCTAGCTTACTTCGTCTTCTTCATCAGCCAACATCCTTGGTATCTGTTGTTCACTGAGTTGATTCCCCCCCCCCCATCCATCTTGATGTTTCTTGGCATCTCTTATGACCATTTATTTACGAGTTACTAACATTTATAACTACCAAAAGGGAGCCTTATTGTAAAGTGTGAAACAAATCAACATTTATTAATGAGTTACTACCATTTATAATAAGGCTTAGCAGTACAGATACATATGGGCTCACTATTTGGCAAGCAACCGGTCACAGTTGCCCTGTTTATCTCATGTCTTATAAAAGCTTATTAATGATTTATAAAGTGTTCACAAACTAATTAATAAATGAATTACAAACTATTCGTAAACCCTTTATAAGGGTAGTCTTATTGTAAAGTGGTACCCATTTTTCTAATAAATCACGTTTGTTTGATAGTTTTATTTGCAAGACTTAAAGGTGGGGTAGGTAAGTTTGAGAAACCAGCTCGAGATCGCTAGAATTTGAAAATACACAACCGGAGAAAATCTGCCACTTCCTTACAGAGCCCCTCCTCCAACACACACGAACGCGCACATGACCAATGAGGGCACAAGATAAGTTTGTGCACAGATGGAAGGCTGACAGGCAGGTAGGCCATCCAGTTATTTTAGCCGGGCCGGCTCAAATGATTGGTCGTGCTTTTTACAGTATTACGGCTTCCACAGATGACATTTTGTTATGGATTTTTTGTCAAAGCACTTAAGATATTCATTGCTATCGGGATGTTAAGAGCATTCCATGGAATATAACAAAAAGTGTATCTCGAGCCAGTTTCTCAAACTTACCTACCCCACCTTTAATGCATTAGTTTGTAGATGGTGTTTTGTATTTTCAAACCACACTGTTTTTTAGTGAATCATAAGGCATTTGTACAACTTGTTTAGTTTGTTTGTGGAGTTATGGCGGGAAATTAGCTCCATAAAACTCATCTGAGCATCTGAAACCAAACGGACATCATCCAAACACTCACAGAGTTCCTGTAGACATCTTCCACCAGCTGCCGGACGAGCCTTTCAGGAGGGGGAAGCATCGCGGCCCGGTGGTGAATCTCGCAGGTGTCTTGCACCGTCATCAGGTCCGTTCTCCTGACCACCACGTCCTCGCACATGCTCAGCAGCAAACCCTCCAGCTGGGCACTGAGCTGCACCGGCTTGGGGCAAACAAGAGACAGCTAAATGGATGACGTGCAAGTACTACAAATATATGCAAGGATGAGCAAGGGATGTAAAAGGGAGAAAGGTACCTGGTTTTGAGGTAGATGATAATCAACACACCAATACAGAGTCATCCCCACTGAGTACACAACCATCTGAGGACAAGAAATGAGTCAGACATTAATTTTTGTGTTTTGATTAAAGGGATTTGGTTACACACAATCTCTGGAATAGTTAGAGTTGCAATAACGCACATTCTTAAGATATTGAAGTGACTGTTATATTGTATATATTGATTGTTGTGTTTTTATGTAGGTCTTAATGTGTGCACATGTAAAAATGTGTCTTTGATTGTGTATATATAGGTATATACATATTTGCACACATATTTTTATATATATTTGATTTTTATATTTGGGATTGTGGGAAACAGTATTTTGATCTGTCTGTCTGTACACACAAACTGGAAGATTGACATTAAAGTTGACTTTGACTTTGAGTCATGATACATGCACACTTATTTCTCTACAAAGCACAGATTTGTCTTGAGATATTCTGAAGTAGACGTCCTCACAACAAGTCAGTTTTCCAACCTTTTCGGCTGCAGTACTGGTGGAGGCATTGTGACCCGGCTGGACCTCTGGAGCTATGAAGGAGGCCACGTCTTCATACCGTGCACAGCTCTTAAAGGCCATACTCCCATTGGCTGACAGCAGCACCGAGCCTGGGCTCAGCACGCTGAACATGTTGCCTGAACCTAAAGAGAAGGCAAAACTCAAACTAATGCCATTTACCAACTCAAAGACGTTCTTTTGGATACTGTTGGGAAAATACTGAATGTACTCTTCCAATATCAGAGTAGCACATGATAACAAAGGTATCCCAACTGTAGCTGTGTACGTAACCGGATGTATGATTACCTAGAAGAGCATCAGGACACACTGTTCTAGGCATGCTATGTGACAACGATTAACATGATGATTCAGCCTCTGGAGATAGACATATGACAAGCATGATAATTTCTGACGTGGGTCTTAGCTAATCTGAACTAAGCATAGAATACTGCTTTGAACTGGTATTCCTCCATCTTGTGACTGTGTAACTCCCTCTTGTATATCAGCATGTGAAGGACACTGTTCAGGAGCTAGTTGTACCAAATGCTCTGTATGTGATGACTACTTCCATTCTTGCAAGGATAATAAATGCATGGATCCTGATATTGAAGCTCAAGCCGGTGACTTAGTCTGTTTGGATGCTCTTAAATGTTGGTTTGTCAAAAGTCCTGCACCCTGATAAGAGGGGGAATTGGGAGGAAATGGCATGAGTGGTTACCTTTTCTGGAAATGTCCAGTAAGGCCTCAGTCGTTGCAAGCAGCAGACACCAGACCTCATCCTCATCCAGTGGTGATCCCCGGGCCTCCAACACTTCTGCCAGGGTCACAAATGTACCCATTCTGCTGGGAAACATACACAACATTGGAGAGTGGATTGCGATGCTTTTGTTGCCACTCGCTGCAAAAATAAGACAAAGAAATGAGCACCTGAAAAGCGTGAATTGCATCCCTTACTGTGTTGCCGGAGACTACCATCTTTGGTACTCCTTTGGTCATTTGCACTTAAAGTGGACATATCATGCTATATTTGAATAATATAGTGTAGGACCATACCTATATCAGGTTTATGTAGTATTTAGTGTCTCTACTTTAAAGAGTCCTCTCCTGCTGATGTTCAGGTGTATATCAGTATGTAGTGTCTCTACTTTAAAGAGTCCTCTCCTGCTGATGTTCAGGTGTATATCAGTATGTAGTGTCTCTACTTTAAAGTGGACCTATCATGCTATATTTGAATAATATAGTGTAGGACCATACCTATATAAGGCATATTTATACTTTTTTTTTTTTCAAAATACCAAACAGATCATGCATTTTAGCCATGCCTCATTTCGCTCAATTTGACTTTTTTTTGCTCTGTTTTTGCAAGGGTTGATTCAGTGAGAACAGCACCATCTACATGCCTGGCATATGTACTACAGCGTCTCCAGCGCTTTCGAACGGCAATGGCCGTGGCTGTCTCCTCCTGATTGGTGGAGTTGGCCCAATAGCCGTAGCGCCACCGTCCTGACGTCAGGACAGTGTTCAAATCTGGATCAGTTTTTATCAGATCCGTTGCAGCCCCTTTTTTAGAGATTTGGGTATGGAGGAAAATAGAGAGGGTTGTGTTTTCTGACACTTGGTGAGTTCCCTGGAACACCGGGGACACATATTCATGTAGAAAAGACGTACAAAAGTGCATTTTGCATGATAGGTCCCCTTTAAGTAATATGCAGGCATTTGGTGCAAGTTGGCCCCCGTCAATGCAAATTAGCTTCATTCCAAAAAGAGATTTGGTGGTTACTGAAGCGTGTTCATAGGGGTGTAGACTTTCCTGTGATGGAAGTGGTAATGGTTGCCAGGCATGGTCATGCTCTGCTCAAACTCATTTATTTTGGGATGCAGTGACAGGATGCAATGATGGTTCTGTCATGAAAAATAAATGGATAAGGCTTCCCTACATAGCATTTTGACATGTTAAAAGGAGAAAAATAAGAAACATACACACATGAGAAAAATGTTTTCACTTTACCTCTACAAAAAAAGAGCAATTGCAACCATCTACAAAACTTAATGGACGACACCGAAATCAATTACCGATTGTTTTGCAGACAAATCAAATCAATTCATGATACTCAAACCTGTCACAACCATTCTTTGTGATTTTGCTAGTGAGCATTTTTTCTATCAATTTTACCGGCTGATGGATATAATACTGAAATAGTACTGTTATTGGATCTTGAATCTTGTCGGGAGTGTCAGTTCTACAGTAAATAAGCAGGATTTCTCCTCAGGCTAGCATCGCACCATTAAGTAAATTCGCAGTGAATGTTGAGAGGTCAGAGTGTTAGACGGACGAGCTTAGGGTTTAGTGGCATTAGATCTAATTGGAAACACATCAAACACTTCGGATAATTGCTTTCCCCACCAGTTTAAAGCCATCTATACTAACCACAATTATTTTCACATTCAAACAGGAGGTTTCACTTTTTGTTTGACCCGATGAATTACTATAAGATCCGAAGAAGCTGCAGTTTTAGTTTTAAAAGGTTGTGGGAAAGTATTTGTTTTAGATGTTGGACACAATGTTTGTTGGAGGCAACCATTTACAAACATATTGGTCCTCTCAATGACACAAAGAAACTATTGCCTCATCAAGCCTTTGAGGGTTGTGGTATTTATTTGTTTTCTAACCATACCACTGACATGAGTTTATGGCTACAGTGAATAACCAGATTAGCATAACCCTCTGACCATCAGCATGGTTCTCTGTAATCTGAGTTTTCACTAATTATTTTGACAATCAGATCAATGAACGGATGTTTCCTCCAGGAAGCGTCTTATAATAATCATCTCATTACCTCTGACAAGGAGGTTATGTTTTTCAACCTGGCTTGTTTGTCTATCGGGCAGCAGGATTACATAATAACGTGGCCTGGTGTTTTTTTTCAGCTAGCAAAACATGAATGACCTTTCAAGCCTGAACCACATGTAAAAAAAACTGTGACGTCAAAGATTGGTTTGTGGACTACACTTTTTTTAGCCTCACATTTTTAGTTTTTATTGTTGTGGAATCAGAAGAGACAGGAGAGAAAGAATATACTTTTTTTAGGGGACCAGAAAGGTTACGATACCATTGTGTGAACTTAAATCACTTTAATCAAATCAAATCAAATCAAATCAAGGTTTATTGAACTTTAAAAGTTCCAAGACGGAAACACGGAACCAGACGGGGACATACTAAAGCATTCCCTGCTTTATCGTGACCAATGTACCAAATTAACATCCCGATGTTAGACGACTTGAAACTAGCTTTTGAGAACCATACACTCATGTTTATCATGTTGCATGAGGTAATAAATCAAGTTACTTTGGGTAATTTTCTTGTAGACTTCTGTCAGTGGACTTAGTTTGGCAACAAGTACAGTTGCCTCCTGCTGGCCATTTGAAATATTCCAAGTTTAAGGCCAGAACCAGAGGTTGCCCCCTGCTCAGAAACAGCTACCAAATTGTTGTTTAAGTGTTTTGAGCGACAAAAAAACAGTTCCTTTAAGCGTCTACGTTGGTTCCACATTAAGACGTAAAGCTCATAAACACACAGAAGTAAGAACAGTGACATCCAAAACCGGGAAATGGGACCATCCAAGGACAATGTGAATGCATGGCCTTGGCGGAGGTCTTCGGTTCCCGAGTTCTTTCTCATTTTGGAGGATAAGATAAGGAAAGCAAGAAGGAATGCTTATTCTTCTCTACCTTGATGACTTAACTACTTCTTCTTGCTTTAATTTAATTGAGAGTACAGCATTTGTGCTGATTAGACACCCTATGAGTCTATTTGACTCCCTGACCTATGACACAAGAACCAAATTAAAACAAAGACAGACACAGGCATGTCTGGTTACATTGCAGTTTGCCAAGTCTGTTAATCAGGTTATGTCTACATTTGATTCACGCAACACAACATGGGGTCAAGTGTTGCCAAAACAATTAGCAAAGGCCGCAGCAGACCTTTTGAGTTGTCAAAGCTAGCTTCTCTTAAAGCATCTTAATAAGTCATGACAGTGACAGCATGCAGAGTACCAGGACCCTGAAAATGAAGCAGCTAAATCAAATTAACTCATGATATATATTTGACAGATCAAAATGTCTTGTGTGAGAAATGACCATTATTAGATTTTTTAAATCACATACAATATAATTAGTGGCTAAAGAAATGCAAGTAGTTATACCCAAGTTTTACAGTTAATTTGGCAATAATTATGCCAAATAAACACGTATAATTTACACTACTTTTTTTGTCGTATTGAACAAATATAAGTGTTACTTTGTGTTGTTTGTTTCCAGAGATATCTGCCCTACTTTTCAGCTTCTATCTTGTGTGAGTTGAGTAAATGTTAAATGGAGGGTTAGGGTTAGGGTTAGGGTTAGGCTTGTTCTCATTGAATTTTCTTACATCCCAGATTGAAATTGTGTTATTATAGAATAAGTAAGAATTCCTGCACCTTATACCCCCTTATGCAATGTGCCTACACACATGTCAATGCCTACAGTACAGGTGTTTTATTGAGAAACAGACTATATATCTTGGTTTAAAGACATAACGCGGCCTACCTTATTTCATCCGGTATCTGAGGAGATTCTTCTTAAATTCCTTCAGACATCCGCCACTTTAATCCTTCTTCCTCCGATACATCCCCTGCTGCCATTCCACCACATCGCTTTTATCCTCGTGCTACTGTCAGTCATTGCGGCTGGTAAAACACACAGTCATTTTCCTTAATTGACAGTTCCATTGTCTCCGCACAAAGGACATATCAGCTCTGTAACATCATTTCCTCACAACTAATGACGTGACGTATGTTCCTGCGATTCTGTTCATTTTCAACTATTTTTAGACTTGGGGACGTAAGAACATAATTGGATTTGCAGGGCTAGCTAACGGCAGATGGGGCAGCAAAGGACCAAGCCACTGTAGGCGACACTGTGTTAATCTGAGGCTCCAACCACAAGTGACACATTGATTATCCCACTTTCCTTTAGGACCTTATAGATTAGGTTGATTGGCCACTACAAATGGCTTGGGAGATACCCAAATGTCACAGCTGATATATCCTTCCACATGACACAGTGCTTGAAAATGTGTTCTTAATGTTACTTAAAGGGAGAAAAAAAGGGATTTATATAAAAATTCAATTTAAAGAATTGACCTATATGTTCCTCTGAAGGTTGGTTTTGCTATTTGCTGTCTTGTGCGCAAACTATGGGCAGATTATTTGCAGTTTAATCATGTTTTTTGTCCATTTACCCATCACTTTATCGCCGGCCACATTTAGAGGGCTTGTAACTTAGTCTGGATTTACGCCTGTCCGTTTCAGCCCACGCAATAATTAACACACCAACATGCAGGAGAAATGTCAAGGTGATACCTGAATGTGCCTGTAGGCTTTCATATGAGTCAAATTGACACGTATGATAACAGTTAATCAAACTGACTAGCGGGGCTGTGTTCACGATTTTTAAAATACTCATTTGGATTAAGTAAACAGTCAATTATAACAAAAATATCAACATGCTATTATGTCTCTTCATAGCCTGGAAATACAAGTTACTCTTTTATTTATTGGCTTTAAAGTTATGCAATTAAAATATGCTGAGTCTACTTATATTACCATTGAATTACCAACCATGTCCCAGAAAAATACTGAGAATACACTCCAATTTTTCACTCAAATATGTATATCAATGAGTTGCAGTCTACATTTGCAAATCTCTAATTCATTAAACCTTTAAGCATGCCCTATTATATTTTGAAAAGTAAGCTATAGCTATACAACTGTTAAAGGCAAATAGACACAAAATAAACCTATAAAACATGCTTTCTTACACATTAACACATTAATGTAAAATTGGTAAATGTGTACAGTGTAAAATATATGAAAACAATTACGTATAAAAAAGGCGTATATTACAATATTTGCTGGGGTTTATTAGCTTTCAAAAATATATTAATGCTGCAACTGCATGATTAACACATAAATACATGGAAATAACTCGACCATCACTAGGTAAAAACCTTATACACACATATTTAATACATGAATATACAGGATTTAGTCCACTATCAGCGGCTAAAACCCTCTCTCACTGTACAATCCAGTATTAATATATTGGATATATATATTAATACTAATAAATCACCATATTGCACAGTTAAAGAGGGTTTTAGCTGCTGATAGTGGACTAAATCCCGTGTATTTATGTGTTAAATATGTGTGTATTTGGTTGTTTTTTTGTATACAATATCTAGATGTAAAAAGAAAGTTAAAAAGTAAATATATGTTTTCGGTGTCATTTCAAAACATTGCAAAACCGTCGCTTCCGGTTTCTGATTGTGGACTAAATCCCGTGTAATCATGTATCAAATATGTGTGTATTTGGTTGTTATTTTTGTAAATACAATGTATATGTATAAAGACAGTTAAAAAGTAAAATAGTTATTATGTTTTCGGTGTCACTTCAAAACGTTGCAAAACCGTCGCTTCCGGTTTCCCCGGGAACGCGCAGTGTGTCTTGAACGCACCCCTGCTCCTCATTGTGCAGCAGGAAACATCGCAAGGTTTCGACGACGTTGGTATGAAATGGCAGAAACTGTCACGGAAGCACAACGATTAGGTTACCCAGAAGCTACACATGTTTTCTGCCATGACCCTGGCATGCTAGTGTGAGGAAAACGGGAGTGTATCTGGAAAAAAAGGATTAAAAAGAGCTGTTTTTTCCTCCACACACACAAGGGGAAAACGTCCGGATTGTGTCCGAGCTGCAAGCGCCGACTGCGGCTGTTGGAATCGAACGGAGAGGGGTGAGCTCCATGTGGGGTTTTTATTCACATTAGACATGTTTGGGGTGGTTTCATCAACATTTTTGGGATGGTAACACGTGCATTTGTCTCGCACATGTTACTGTAGATAGGTGTTATTACGATATACATGGAAACCACAACAGCAGGTCTGGCCTAACTGGTAAAAGGCAACCAGACTGAGAGAGGCTACGTGTTTTATTATTATTTTTATTATTAATGTATTATATAAATTAGCATTAATCAGCATTATCCTTCACAGTAATCATTAACTCACTCGTTTTTTTCAGCAAAATACATTACACAAATGTAAAACCCCCAAAAGAAGAAGAAATAATAATATATAAAACAAAGTTACAATAAAAAAGAAAACAAAGTCATAGTTAAATGAATAACATACAACATATACATATACATAATGTTGACAGTTAAACATCATTTAAAAGAGAAAACTCAAAACAACATAAATAATGTACAATAATGTAAGTGGACATTGTGGTTTTTAATGTTCTTTATCATTATTATTGTTATTTTTATGTATAATAATATTTATATCATATTATATCATATATATATATATAATTGTTTTTAATGAATTTATTCTAGTTTATGTTCAAAAAGTAAAGAAAACATGTTGTTCTTGCATTTGTTCAACATGTTTATGAATTGAACAGTTCATTTCAAATGCACAATTATGTATAGATTGTTTTTTATCTCCTTATGAGACATATTTGGCATGCTATTATCAACACTTTTGGCCCCATAACACACACATTTGTCTCATACATGTTACTGTAAATAGGTGTAAATGCAATATACATAGAAATGAGCAGGTAACCAGACTGGGAATCCACCAGTGAATCCATTTAAATGCTAACACACACTTACAAACACACTGGTTTACACTGTAAACTGTGGTGGTTTCGCCAGTCACAGAACAACAAGTTACATATTTCAATCAAAAGCTGTGACCCCCTGTTTGTCACCTAAAGACAACATCACCCCCTTTGTAAACAAAAAGCCTTTCCTGTGTTTAAGCTAACATGGATATTTACTGCTGTGATATTGAGTTAAATCCATTTCTGTTAGCTTGTTAGCTGGGTAAATTCAATTCCTGCACTGTAAAAGAAGCATAGGTGGATTAACATTGGTTTTATACTGTTGCAGCATCTCTGCTAGTTCAATAGCAACACTAAGCAGATCAATATTTGGCCGTATGCAATGCTGCAGTCTGTTAAAATGAAAGCTAAATGGGACTATTCTTCCTTGCGTAATATTGTTTTTCATACGGTGACTATGCATTTGCCTCTATCTTAACAGTAAAGTAACTTAGCTTATAAAGCCAGGGAATCAAATGTGGAGTTTGTAATCTATCAAATAATCAGACACTTTAATAACTGTCTTTATTCAAATAGTCTGATCAAAGGTATGTGAGGTTGAGGTTGTCACATGTTGCAGCTTGCGTGTGTGAGACAGGTGTTTTTGCATCATCTATCTAAAGGCCCAGACACACCGAGCCGATAGATGTCAGGCCGCCGATGAGCGTCGTGTCGCCCTACTCAGATTGGTGTGTCCCGCACCGTCTTGTCTTTTCGGCCGTGCCGACACCTTTTTGGCCGAAAACCAATCGGCCAAAGGCTGTCGGTCAAATAAATCACTCTGATTGGCTGTTCAGCTTAGCGAATCAGTGCATGAGAAGCGAAACGGAAGTGAGGGACCCAAACAAACTATTAAGAAGGCACACACAGACGGCTATTCTTTTTCATTTTCATTTCAGCTGGACGCAAGAGTTTATTTTTCATCTTAGCGATCTGGAATGAAGAAACCGAAGACCAACGCACACGCTATTTGTTATTTGTTTATATCACGCAGTCTGTTCTTCTTCTCTCGGTGTATCACCCAGTCTGTCTTCCGGTTGTTGTTGCCTCTTTTTAATGACGAATACACACTACCCGCCGCCTGCTGGTAAGGAAAGTTATTGCCACTCACGCATGTGCAGTGCGTTACGTGCTACTTGGCCGTCGGCTGAAGTCTTTTGCGGTTGTGTTCCAGTGCGACACATGGCCAAGACGCAGGAGACGTGAAGCGACACAAACAGTCGGGTCCGTCTGTGTGAGTTCTTTGGTGTCAGATTGGTGTGTCTGGGCCTTAACATGTTCCTGTTGTCACATTCGGGTGAAGCATCTCCCAGAATGCACTGCACACACAGTGGGGGCAAGGCTTTCTAAACACCCTGCCAAGAGAACAGCAGTGGTGGTCAATCCTTAGAAATCTGATTCCTGCACCTTATGAGACCACATGACTACCACATTCATATCTGGAGATATTTGATACTGAGAGAGATATTGATCCTATAGGCTTGTCAATATTGGGTTATTTTATCTTAATGGTTGTACCACAGTTGATTTCTGAGGTCCTCCATGCTAAAATTGTCCACCTCTTTGTATGGAAACGCCATTAACAGGTCGGTTTATTTGACTCACGGTCGCATACTATATTCTGCCTCTTAGGGTCTATATTTGATTTAAAGACGGAACACACTGTGGCATGTGCTGATGAAATGAAACAGCAGCGTGCCACAGTTCAAACACCCTATCGTCTCTTTCCGCACCTTTTGGATGGTGTTCAGATCCTCCTCTGTGTGTCTGTGTGTGTGTGTGTGTGTCTGTGTGTGTGTAGTGTAGTGTGTGTGTGTGGTGTTATAACATTGCTTGTTTCTCTGTGCTTGTGCCAATGTATGTTTTGCGCCAACACCTCTAGCAGCTATTGTAAAGACAAGCAATCTGAATTCAGTTTGTACATTATGTATGATTTACAAACTGTGGGTAAACAGATGATTGCATGCCTGTATGTACACATTTGTTTTGATGCCCACTGAGTTTATCTTGATTGACTTTTCTCCATTTCACGGTTATTACCTTAAGATATCCTTTTGTTTTTGTGTCCTCTTTAATGATTAGCACCTTAGTTGTTTACGTAGCTGGATTCTCCCAAGTATTAAAGGGATCACAAGACCAAACAAATCCAGTAAGTTAGTTATTAACTGGAGATGCCGGCATATTTGATCTGATTGATTGTGAAACACGATGATTGAGATACGGTACCTTTTTGCAAGTTCCTGCACGTTTTCTAAGATGTACCAACGACTGCTTTTCAGATGGTTGTGTGTGAAACAAACTGGCTTCTCAGGTTATCAGATTGTTGGAAGTTTGAGCTTAAATACCCCTAAATAGCCCCTTTAGACAATCTGTAACTAAATGTGGTTTAGTGTATTTAATGGTACCGATGTCTGGCACTTAAAGGGGACCTATCATGCAAAATGCACTTTTGTACGTCTTTTATACATGAATATGTGTCCCCGGTGTTCCAGGGAACTCACCAAGTGTCAGAAAACACAACCCTCTCTATTTTCCTCCATACCCAAATCTCTAAAAAAGGGGCTGCAACGGATCTGATCAAAACTGATCCAGATTTGAACACTGTCCTGACGTCAGGACGGTGGCGCTACGGCTATTGGGCCAACTCCACCAATCAGGAGGAGACAACCACGGCCATTGCCGTTCGAAAGCGCTGGAGACGCTGTAGTACATATGCCAGGCCTGTAGGTGGTGCTGTTCTCACTGAATCAGCCCTTGCAAAAACAGAGCTAACATTTTCAAATTGAGCGAAATGAGGCATGGCTAAAATGCATGATCTGTTTGGTATTTTGAAAAAAAAAAGTATAAATATGCCTTATATAGATAGGTATGGTCCTACACTATATTATTCAAATATAGCATGATAGGTCCACTTTAAGCTGAATGTGTGCAGCTCGGCGATAAAAGCTACGACTTATTGCCGGTGGACTCATCTTGAACCTGGTCGGTAAAGTCTGTAAATTCAGAGAAAAGAAGAGCTGATTAGTGATATCTGACGACGGGTAGACGGGGGTGATGGACAGCTGTTGGGAGACACAGGTGTTAATCTAGACATATGTGTTCACCTTTACAAAAGCCATGTCTGACACTTTGTGACACAGTTATCTGTTTGACAAAAATGTGTTTTATTTTGTCCATACACCAACTAATTCCTTTTTTGCCGCCCACGCTATGCAGACAGATCGATTAAATCTACTTGTGGGCCTGTCTTTATTTGTCTATATCTATTTATTACATGGCTTAGTTGAATACTCGATTCTGATTGGTCAATTCAGAACACGTGACACGTTGTTAATCCAGAACAGACAGACCGCTGTCAAGGACTTATTGACCGTTGTTAAGGACGCTCACATTCTGCACCAAAACAAGTCCGGTCGATTGAACTGTATGCAGTTTGGCCGAAAAGCAAACTGCATACAGTTTGCTTTTCTAACTGACAAGACAAGAGCCACAAGAAAACAGCGGGAGAAGTAACGGGGCAGAACCCTCCTTTTTACGCAGCGTCCCCAGACATAGACATCAAACGGCAACACAATTCAGTTGCCGTTACTTTGGCATTAGGGCAGGGATATCTAGATACTTTCCAAGGTTTGACATAATGAATTGTGCTACTTTTAAAGCAAGCAACGATGTTTTCAAATCTGTAATCAAAAGCTCCGCCTTCCTGCCGTTGCGTTGCTACGTTTTTTTTTCTTCAAACGGTAACAACGGACTATTTTTCTTAGCGGATGCATGTCAATTTAAATCAATACATACAACTATTTTTTAAATCAATAAAATCATTTTCTAAATTCATAAAAGCATTTCAATTAATAGTGGGAGTCATATCGTTACTTTGTTGAGAATGTGGCCGTTGTAATAAGCGGGATAATGTTACGTATTAACCTATAGGAAAACAAACTTGATAGAAGTTCATGATATGAAACGCAGGAAAAACTCCATATTTAGAGTTGGCTGGATTAGCGTGCATTTGCAGTTCTTTTCTGTCCATCTACTAAATGATTAGTTGACCAATTGTTGCAGCTCATCTCACGTGCAGAGATGGATAAAAGGTTGTTATTCTCCTATCTTTCATTTCTTTACGTCTTTGTATAAACCTGCAGAACTCACTCGATAACCATCACACAGCTTTTCACTCATTCACTCTGCGTGCGGACCTGGCTGTATTCTCTCCTCCTCTAACAGTTGAATGTTGGCTCACACACTGTCCACACACTCTCACACACACTGTCACACACTATCACACACACTAGTCACACACTCTCACACACACTGTCACACACTCTCACACACACTGTCACACACTGTCAATCGCTCAGCTCTGTTTCCCCATGCAGCCACAGATCCTGCAGTCTCACATCCACCTCGATGTCTGCAGCTCTGCCTCCAAACAGGAGAGGAAATCATGTCCTGCTGAAGCCTAACATCAGCACACATACACACCACACACACACACACACACACACACACACACACACACACACACACACACACACATACTGCGGTGTTTAAATAGGCCTGGTAGAACATGACATGAGCACACACACACTCTCCACTGCGGCTTACATTTGATTTACTGAATGACATTTGCTGAAAAGCTCATGGAAGTCCCTTCATGTTATTTTCTGGTCTGTTTGCAGTCAGATACCAGCGGCATATGGAGTTGACATTTTTGCTGCTGCTCTGAGGATTTGATGATATGCACCATTAGCCTGGGTAATATGGATATATAGGGACATTATTTATAGAGTTAATATAGCAGGCGTAATCGTGCAAATCAATTCTTAGAGTCTGGCTACAGCTTCCACAATTGGTCCACCTAATGTTTTTGTTGATAGAAAAATGATTGCAGATATTTAGTTAAACGTTTCAGTAATTGTTCATGCAAAAGGCGCCGAAGATTCTGTCTCAAATGTGGAGATCTTCTTGCATTTCTATGTTTTTATTGTATCAAGGTGAGTGTCCTTGGGTTTTAAGGACATCACCTCGGATTTTAGAAACTAGTTTGGACATGTTTGTATTATCTTACTAGATTTTAGACGCCAAACGATTAATAAATGAATCTTATCATCTTGTAGATTGCATTGAATATGTGTTGGCATGTTTGAGGGTCTTCGAGTTTAAGGATTTAATTCGATTGACATCAAAACAAATCCATGGTGTTATGCTAACTTTTTTAGTTAGCATAACATAATCTGTTGCTAGCAGATTATGGCCTCAAAATGTTGCTGGTAACCAACGTTCTCCGCCAGGGGGGCGTCTTGCCGTCATTTGACGCACTTATCAGCGCCCTGAACTCGAGCCTGAGGGGCGTCCCAAAAAATTCATAATTTGAGAGAAGATCGAGAGTTTTTTATCGCTTGAAATGAAGAAAAGGAAAAAGGACAGGACATCCGTCTGTTGGAGGGGCAAGGAGTCTGGTGGGATTATTTTCGCTGCCAGCAAAGCGCGTTCCTGTAACGGAACAAAAACAAAATACCGTGCCAGGAGGGGTTAAGAGACGTTAAGAGACGTTAAGAGATAGTATAAGGGACGGCGCAATTCAAAAGTGTGTGTGTGTGTGTGCATACGTAAAGAGATAGTATCTATAAGGGACAGCTCAATTCAAGTCACGTGACACAACGTGACATCCCCCCCCCCCTCGGGGTGGACGCCCTCTCAGCCCTGGTCTGGCGGAAACACTGCTGGTAACTCCCTCTTGTGAATTTTGCTTCCACATTACGTGCATTAATCTACAAGCCTTGTTTTCTGGTCTAGATTAGAACTCTAGTCTAGTGCCCTTTTGTTTTAGTAAGCGTTTGATTTGAAATGGACATCATAAATATGTGTTTCTGTATCAGAGTGGATGCTTTTGAGCATAGGTCTATTTTGTCCAGAGATTCAACATTATGTCTCTCGCTGTAAGATAAGAAAGGAGTTCAGGGTCCTCCGTGAACCTTTTAATAAATCCCTGAATGTCTGCACAGTGTGTCTCTGCTGCAGACGGTTGATAAGGTCCTGCTGCGCTAACAGAAGATAACGTTATGATCAAAGTCAAAGAGAAGAAGGCAGCAGAGAGGAGATGAGAGTGAAGAGACGCTGTAAAATGTAGTTGCGGTTTCATTTGTTATATCGATGTATTAATCTATAGAAGCAACTTGATAGAAGTGCATGATATGAAACTCAGGAAAAACTCCATATTTAAAAGGAAGTCTGAAGGAAGGAGCGTTTTCCCAGGAATAGGAAGTCAGACAGGATGGCAAAGATAAAGAGAAGCTCATAGGCTAATGGATACTGAAAGAAAAGGGGGGTGAGTGGTAGTCAGAGATATCCAGGAGTCGATGGGGGGGGGGGGGGGAGGGGGGGTCAACGTACAGCTATCATCACAAAGCCGACCTCCTCAGCGAAATGCTCCAAATTCCACTAATGATTCCCTGTCTTCAGCATTAAAGCCAGCTTCCTGCGTCCTCCATCACACAGACCTTTGGGTTTTATATAGAAGTCATTATAGCTGGTTACATTCACACTGTACCATCGCACACATGATCTGCGCGACGCGTCAGTAAAATTGATTCATGATTCATAAAAGTCTTCATGGAAATACATTCAGATAAACACAGCTTTCAGTGGGCGAATTATATGGCTGTGAAAGTCCAAATGTAGCTGCCTCTGCCACTTTTCCATCATACACACGGCTGCCTATTATTATTTAATGTGTGAGTTGTCTACCTTATTGTTCAAATTAATTATTATAGGCTTCTTGTTCGTTTTGGCCCACAGTCTGCAAAAAGCTGTTTATTTTAACGCCTCTTCCTGACTGTTCAGACCTTCTGTTATTGAGAAAAATGACACCTGTCATCCATGCATTCAATGTAAAAAACAAACTTATTATTGATCATATATATTTTATACTTGCCATGCCATTATGCTACATAAGATTTAATGTTCTTTAAATGTGATTTGGGGCATCTGACATTAGTTTTCATTATACGTCAATGTCAAAAAATACAAAAAAAAATTCTAGGACCTTTTTAAGTGAGAAAACGACCATTTATGTCGGATGCATAGATGGCATTTTCCTCATAAGACAGGCTGTTTTTGGTGTGGTTTTTTGCACTGCATCCCTGGAGAGGGCTACTCTGTAAGACTGCATTGTTCACCAAAGTTAATGAATGAAGTAAGACTCATAAATATCAGTATTACTTATATGGAAATGCAGCACTTTTTTTTACTGCTTAATGCACAATCGTCACGTCTAATGAGGATGTCCACCAGCCAGGGCCATCAATGCAAGTCTTATGGCGCATTTTCCACCACACGGTCGGCCTCGCCACGCTCGGTACTGCTTGGCCGCGTTGGGCCTTAACAGGGCCGGCTCACTTCATGCTGCGCTTCCATTACAGTTTAGGAACTGGGGTTAGTTACTATAGTAACGCAGTGTAGGCGGAGCCGTGACGTCATCTTCATTGAGAACCCCCCAGAAAAACAACACAGCCGTTAGCTGTTAGCACTCAGAGCTCACAGCTCCTTATATCTGTTCAGAAAATAGACAAAAGTGTGAAACAAGTACAAACCACAGACTGCCTGTGTTCATGGTGAATACAGTCGCTGCTTTATTTATGTCTGTATAGGCGTTTGTTGTGAGTGTGGACGGTCGGAGCATATACCTGCGTTAGCTTAGCCAATTCCATTTAGAAAACACGCATTTTAAAAGGTTTTTCGCCTGCCGTCTGTCTGGACTTGACAAAGCATTAATTCATGGTTTTTACTAACCGGTATCAGTATGGTTACTTCGGCATCATTTAGAAACGTGTATTACAATTAAATCACGGTCAAATATGTTCATCTTGTTGTAGTTGTAGCCCCCTTGCCAGCGCTCCTCTCTCTAGTTTAGCATACTCAGCCCGACTCAGCCCTGTTTGTTGGCCCCGATAGAACCCCGGGCGGGCCGGAACTAGGCCTAGTGGAAGCGCAACCAAAACACACACACACACACACACACTCACACTCACACTCTCACTCTCACTCTCACTCTCACTCTCACTCTCACACTCTCACTCTCACTCACACACACACACAGGATGGCAACTTGATTCAAAATGATTTAATTCGCTCTAAAGAATTAATATAATAAGTTAGCTGTCTAGACTAAAATGAGTATTAGAAAGCTTTGCATAAGGGTGTTTAAAATTAATTACATAAGGTCCCCTCATTATACCAATCTTAGAAGTGTTTAATAAATGAACTAAGTGAAGTGTTGAAGGTAATTAGCTGTTTCCGAGCCAGACAGCCTGTCTTTTTGATGGATAAATCTACAGTAGGAGCACTTTGTCAAAATGTTATTGGCTGTTGTTGTGAACACTGGCAGGAAGCTTAGATTTTTGCTGATTTGGAAACATGCCGTATATAAAATAATGCTCAATAAGATCTAAATATAAGAACGACTAAAATGTTGGAAATTCTTTATGAACAAAACCAACTGGGAAATATTGTAAAATGTTTTTTAAATATTAGTAAAATGTCCAGATATACATTTGTAGAATATCCTAAAAATACTCGAAAAATGGCAAATAGGTTCACAAAAATTCCCCAATGTAAAACATCACAAAATAAAAATAAAACATCCAGTAGCTCTTTAAATAAAACAATGTAAAATGTCAGAAAATATCAGTGAAATTCATTAATTCCTTCATTTTAGTTCAGTGTTGATATCCAGTGAAATATGATTTTTAAAAAGTTGCATAAATGACATTTGTTTCTCTCTCTCTACGCGCTGCAGGTTTCGAGAGAAGAGCTCCACTTGGATGCCCAGTGGTTTGTCCACGGCTTCATGATGAACAGGAACAAGCGTGAGAAGGAGTACTACAGTATAGATGTGGGAGATTCAACGTTCATGGTCTTAAAACGCTACCAGAACCTCCGACCCATCGGATCCGGAGCGCAGGGGATCGTCTGGTGAGTTCAAGACAATGTCTCAGTCTTAAAAATAGTAGTTTAAACTCAAGAGTCACTTTCTCAATTATCAGACGTTTATCTGTTTTCAAATGCATTTCATGGTCTTCATTAGTGGCTGATGTTTGCTCAGTTATCTTGAAGATGATCACTTGATTAGTGGCTGATAACAGACTGAATAACTAGGCAAACTCTGTGAGATGTGGTTGTAAAAACGTAGAAAATAACTATGTAGTATGATTGTTTTGTCTATTTTGTTAGCTTGTATGTTTGTTTATTCCTTTATATTTCATTTTAGGGACTTATTGTGAATATAGCAGATAGAAAACCTGTAAAAATAGATGAAAACTATTTGAAATTCACAATTAAAAAGGCTTTCTTTGACACTCTAACAACTAGCCCGAATAAACTCAAGATCCACTTTCTCAATCATCAGCATTTTATCAGTTTTCATATGGATTTCAAGGTCTTCATTAGTTGTCTTAATGATGATCACTTAAAGGTGGGGTAGGTAAGTTTGAGAAACCAGCTCGAGTGCGCTAGAATTTGAAAATACACAACCGGAGAAAATCTGCCACTTCCTTACAGAGCCCCTCCTCCAACACACACGAACGCACACATGACCAATGAGGGCACGAGATAAGTTTGTGCACAGATGGAAGGCTGACAGGCAGGTAGGCCATCAAGTTATTTTAGCCGGGCCGGCTCAGATGATTGGTCGTGCTTTTTACAGCACCACAGCTTCCACAGATGACATTTTTTTATGGATTTTTTGTCAAAGCACTTAAAATATTCATTGCTATCGGGATGTTAAGAGCATTCCATGGAATATAACAAAAAGTGTATCTCGAGCCGGTTTCTCAAACTTACCTACCCTACCTTTAATAAGGCTGCATGATAACAGACTAACTAACTAGGCAAACTCTGTGAGATGTGGTTGTAAAAACGTAGAAAAATACTACGTGGTAAGATTGTTTTTTTATCTATTTTATTTGTTTATTCCTTTATATATAATTGTAGGGACTTACTGTAAATATAGCGGATAGAAAACCTGTAAATAAACCAAAACTATTTGAAAAGGCACAATTAAAGGTGGGGTAGGTAATTCACTTCAGAAACACTTTTTTTCGGTTACTTACTTTCAAATTCTAGCGCACTCGAGCTGGTTTCTCCATTCTCTTACCTGCCCTACCTTTAAAAGGTTTTCTTTGAGCCGGACTTGAGACACAAAAGGTAAAGAATAAGTTACATTTTCCATAATGCTATCAGCCAACAACAAACTGAGCCTGTTGGCAGCCACAAAACAACACTCTGAGTGGTCCCACATTTTCGATGAAGCCCATTTCATGGCTGCCGGCTGCTCTCGTTTAATACTGAGCCAATTTCTAAAATCGTTGTTCCCATCAGTCACTGAGACACAAAAACATGAGAAAATAGTTTGGAAAATACAGAAAATGTCCTTAAATATGGTTGAAATGTGTCTTATGTTTAATGTTCAACTTGTTTTGCCCTGTAATGGCCACAAATAAACAGCTTAATGCTTTCAAATGTGTTTTTATATAGCAGTAACCATCACCTTTCTTCAGTAACGATAGGAAACGAAACACACAGACTGAGTTAAAGTCTCTCTGTGGGTGCGTCTCACTTCTCTTATTTTTAATTTCCTCGCTCCTCGGGCTCGGTTTCACCGGAAGTTGATTTGTAGGGCTGTGCGATTATGGCAAAAATCATAATCACGATTATTTTGGTCAATAATTGATATCACGATTATTAAATACGATTATTCATTGACTTTGAAAACATCCATTTATTGAACTTTTAAATACAAATAATAATTTGAACAGTATCTTTTTAACTGTTGATTACCCTGAACGTATAATTCAACTGAAAAACCAATACAAAAATAAATGATACATTTAAATAAATAATATCAAAATAATAAATACCAAGATCAACAAATATTTTGGAGCGCACTTCAACAAGCTACTAAACATATGTAAATATGATAAATACAAATACATTAGATCAAATATGTTGCAGTGCACTGTCACAACCTAGCAAAGCAAAATAATCGTTTTTTTCGATTATGTTGTTTTCGTAATTGTGGCAGGCCAAAATCGTAATTGCGATTAAAATACGATTAATTGCACATTGCGCCATCTTGAGTAGCGTCCCAGTGGCCTTATTTTTGCCGGAGGACCGAGGAGTGATAACGGAGGAGCGATAATCGAGGAACTACCAGACCATCCTCCGGTGAAACCATCAGACACTCGCCCCGCCCCCTTACTGTGTATCGCTCCCTGATTGGACGATGCAGCGCATGCACTGATCTGGCTGCTGTCAGACGATCAGCTGTGCGGCGTCATCACAAACGGACGTCGCTTCACGTGACGCTCCGGAGGAAACGACGTCCCATTGCTCTTAAAACTCATTTCCCTGCTTCTCGTGGTTTCCTTGCGTCTCTCCATGCTTCCCTGGTGGGAGGGACTAGTCGAAGGAAACGACGCAAGTGAGGGACGCAAGGAATCCATTTAAAGTGAGACGCACCCTGTGTGTGTGAAGTAATAATCCTGTGGTCTTCATAGAAGTGCTGCTGAAACCTAAATGTTATTATTGTCTGAGTTTCTGCTCTCCTTCCTCCCCTCAGTTCAGCGTATGATCACAACTTTGAGAGGAACGTCGCCATCAAGAAGCTCAGTCGGCCGTTCCAGAACCAAACTCACGCCAAGCGCGCCTACAGGGAGCTGGTGCTCATGAAGTGTGTCAACCACAAGAACGTGAGAGACTTCTTCTGTTGTTTTCTGTAATTATTTTATGTGTAGTCTACCATTAGGGATACGTTTGAACATATTTACTATCTTATCTTATGTATATTGTGACTTCCATGTTATGTAGCACTAAAACTAACATATTCATATTTTAATTTGACATTCCTCTGGCTCCTATGAATAGAGCAACTGGGTTTAAATGCATACGCTTGCTTCAGACTTTAAATAAGATGAAATGTGATGAACAAGCACCGGGGAGCAGTGCATCTGAGAGAGAGGTAATAGAGGACACAGAGCGTACCCTGAGGATAACTTAACTAAATCAATTTGATCATCGTTCCTGTCCTTGTGCGTCCATTTGAGATTGTGCTGCATCAGAGCACCTCAGTGTCCTTGTTTGATGCTGACGGCTGATCTTGTAAATAACCGCAGTGCCCCGTCATGCAGCTTGTTTTAATGTCGTGTTTTTAGGCGTAAAATGTCCTGATATTCATTATTGATGCTCAGGCTGCTGCAGTTGTTCAGAGATTCCTCCCTCTTCCCTCCACTCTCAGAGATTTATAACCGTTTGTCTCCTCTGCAGATAATCGGCCTGTTAAATGTATTCACACCACAGAAGACGCTGGAAGAGTTCCAAGATGTGTGAGTATTACTGCGCCCAAATATCACCTGGTGTGTGTAAAATCGATCCAGGATGAAGCCTGCTGGGGGCTAGGATTACCTTTCTGACTTTTAGGGGATCAGCTGATCTCTCGTTGGTGTGTTAGATGCTGCTTTGCTACAGACACACAGTGCAGGGAGAAGGACTTCATATAAGACATACTGGATGGTTATGGCTATACGGAGAGACTCGTGAAAATGTCAAAAAAATTGTAAAATGTCACACATTCTTTCAGGAAAATCAACTCTAAAATGTCAGAAAATATGAGTGAAATTTCAAGAATTATACAAAAAAGAAACATTTTAAAATGTCCAAATATTCTAAGTAAAGTACTAGTAAGATTTCAAAAAATCTCAGTAAAATACCCTGATTTAAAATGTAAGAAAATGTTATTAAAATGTATTTACGGGGACAAAATCACTGAAAGTAAAATGTAGAAACATTTGACTATTTCCTAACAAACTTCAAACAAGCAAAGTAAAATGTCTTCAAAAATAATCTAGGTTTTCAATTAACTCTCCCACCACCATTATCACTTTACATCACATGATAAAAGCTCTTCAAGTAAGAAGAAAAATATGTAAGTATGTTTCATTTTGAAGTCACAATGACAGGACAAATGGCCATACTTGATATCAAAGGTGCGTTAAAACAAAACCTGAAACCATGACACACAATCTTTAATATGCAAACTACTAAATAGTGGTTCTCGAGGACTGCAGATTTTGCATTATGGTCTAATATTATTCTTCCATAATGTCCAACTTTTATAAATTCTGCATCACGGTGCACACTGCCTTTTTTAACATTAACTTTAGGTTATATTTGGCAGCGTTCCCGATGTGTTTGAAGTCGTCAGGACATCCATGAGTGGAAGTGGGATGGCAGAGAGAAGGAAATACTGAACTGAGAAGTGGGGGAAGTGATGGTTTAGCGGAGTATGACGGGAACAAACATGATTAATGCCATCCTCTAGAAGCTCTGTGTGTGTTAGTGTCTGAGAGATTGTGTGTGTGTGTGTGTGTGTGTGTGTGTGTGTGTGTGTGCAGCGCTCTGTCTGCCTGATTGGAGCTAAAAAGGAAACTGGACAAATCTTAGCCAGAGGGCTGCGGAGCGAACACACATTTAGAGGACGGAGGAAAACACTCCATCCTGCTGTTTGTTTGTATACCTGAATGCAGACTCGTATTACAAATAAAATAACGGTAATTATTGTACTAAAACATGGACTACATACAAATATCGTCCAAGCAGAGGTCCTACTTTTTACGCTCTGTCCCCAAAATGTGTCTTTGTGTTTAAAAATACGTCTGAAGGTTCCTTTCTCCATGTGTGAAGATGTGATGATGTAACAGCTGCCAGAGAACATAACATCAGCACCGATTTGAGACGGAGAAACATTACTGTCTGTCACTTCCTAAATGCCACGGGAAACAAGTGCTGCATCGCTGAGGAAAATGTGGTTTTACACTTATTTTCATATGTTAGTTTTACTAATCTGGATGGATAAGAAATGTAAGGCTCTCCGGACTGATGAAAAATGCAAAAAATATCTTTAAAGGTCCCATGTCATGATTTTCTGGTTATTACCCGTCCCCTTGTGTGTTATGAAGGTTTTTCTGCATGTAAACGGTCTGCAGAGTCACTAACCCTCAAAGTACACCCTGTAGTGAGTAAAACTCTAACACAGAAAATACCTGTCTGTGCTGCCCCAGAACGCCTTGTTGGACATTTCTCATTTTCCATTGTTTACTTCTTGGGTATAGTGACGTATTTCGGGTATAGTGACGTAACGTAACGTCTGCGGAGCCGTTACGTTTGGACCAATCCGCGGACTTCCTCACACACACACACTCGGCGGGACGTTGCGAGGCTCGCTGCTGCGAGGAGCGGGACAGTGTGAGCTGGCTCACTGGTGTGGGGTCGGCAAGACACCGCGGAACTCAGCCTGAGCACACACACAAACTCCCAGCCAGGCTGCGGGTGTGTGTGTGTGTGTTTCGGGCTGGGTTTCGCTGTCTCGCAGACGGCCACTGGGTTCACAGGGAGGGGGGGGGCAGGAGCTCCAACAAGCCGTTTAGGACAGAGAGTGAATACACATACTATACAGAGATGCTGTATGAGAAACCAATGTGAGTTTGGAACATTGCACAATATAAATGTATTTTAGTAGACCTCAACAATGGAATTATGATCAGTAGAAATGGCCATGACATGGGACCTTTAAAATAAACCTAGTAAAATGTTAGAAATTCTCTCTGAAAAAAACAACTGGGAAATATTGGAACATTTGAGCAAAATATAAAAAGAATATTAGTAAAATGTCCAGATATATATTTGTGGAATATCCAAAAAATACTAGAAAAAAGTGTAAATAGGTTTTCAAAAATTCCCCAATGTTAAACGTTAAAAAATACAAATAAAATATCCATTACTCTTTCAAAAAAATTATGTAAAATATCAGTGACATTTCCAAATATATATATATAGGTCTAATGTCCTAAAAGTACTGGTAAAATGTCAGTGACTTATCACAACAACAAAAACACATCACAATGTAAAAAGTCTATTGCTAAAATGTCAAAAAATATCAATTAGTCTTTTCAAATGCCAGGAAAAATATCAATGATATGTCAAAAAGTGTTGACTTTTCCCCTGTGTGGTGAAAAAAACAGCAAAGTAAAATGTCTGAAAAATAATCCATGGTTTCAAATAACTTGCCAACTACATGAATCATATTATATCACATGTTCAATGTGTTTAACTAATATTGTCAGAAAGAATATGCTGCCTCTCAGGTTAAATAATGACTGTGTTGAAGCCTCCATATGAAACCTCTGTGTATGTAGGATTGTCTGTGCATGTATGTCCGACTACATGCTTCTTCTGGATATCTTATCTTGTCTGTGGTGTCCCTGCAGGTATCTGGTGATGGAGCTGATGGATGCTAACCTCTGTCAGGTGATCCAGATGGAGCTGGACCACGAGCGGCTGTCCTACCTGCTCTACCAGATGCTGTGTGGGATCAAACACCTGCACGCTGCCGGCATCATTCACAGGGTGAGCACCACTGTTGGAAAAATATCACTCGTCACCGGCTTGAGCTTCAATCTCAGGATCCATGTATTTATTATCCTCTCAAGAATGGAACTAGTCATCACATACAGAGCATTTGGTACAACTAGTTCCTGAACAGTGTCCTTCACATGCTACTACTACAATGACTAATGCACAAGCACTTATTTCAAGCAAATTTTAAACAGCACGTTTCTGCTGTTCTGAGTTTTTATCCTCATGGTTAACTGTCCTTATTGTGAGTCTCTCTGAATAAAAGCATCAGCTAAATGACATGTAATGCCATCAGACAAGAAATAGAGGCTCTAAAATCCCTCTGAAAACCCCAACTTGTCATTTTTACACTGCAGTTTTTGAACTTATTAAGCAAAGGAGATTTAGGGCACCATGTCATTGAGATCTTGGCCGTACTGACAGTGTGAGCGTCTCCAAACAAACCTGCTGTTTTGGTTCATGTAGGTGCAAAAGCTCTTCATGCAATAACGCTTTATCAAGGTGATTGGATGGAGGAGGTGGTTATAAATAACATTTTCTAAGCCAGTCGTATCACTGCTCTGAAACAGCTGAACCAATCACAGTGACGCATGACGACCACATCTCAATAACATGTTCAGACAAGAGTGTTTTAGCTGTCTTCATATTTAACCCTCAGTAAGAAAGTGAGGAAGTGTTTCTCCTGGAAAATTCTTCACAATCTGATTTTGAATTCCTTGCAAAGACCATTCAGTCTTATATGAAATCACCTGATAGGTTGTTATGAGGCGGAGATAATGGACAGGTTGCAGTAAAACACACACTCAGGTGCTTGTTCACTTTAAAACAACACACACACACACACACACACACACATACACACACACACACACACACATACACACACACACACACACACACACGCAGCCTGAAGTGCCAGAAGCAACATACAAAGTATCCCTCTTGTATGCACACACACACACACACACACACACACACACACACACACACACACACACACACACACACACAGACACACACACACACACACACACACACCTTCCAGAGTAAAGACACAGCAGTAGATTAGTTCCTCCTGCTCTGCCAGCCAGAAGTAACTGAGCCACAGGCGAAGCTAACGTTAGCACGAAGCTTTCTCAAGGTAACACATGCAACATGAGTCATGGATCGCCAAAGATTCAGCTCCTGTGTTCCCGGAGGCTTTACCTCTCCGATGGGAGCTCTGTCGTCTTCCTGAAGATGCTCAGAGTTGCTAAGCATGGATGGAAAAAGCAGAACTGGATACAACGTTATAGGCTGGGCTCCATTTATACATCTGAAATGTGCACAGTTTCGCATGAAGACAAAATCACTCGAGTGCAAGAAAACCTGTATCTTAGAGTGTGTGTGCTTTTGTGTTTTCCTTAAGCCCCGCCTCCAATTTGTCACCTTACAGCATCGTTAAGATCAATCTTAGCTCATTTAAACTGATGGAGGTGGGGATATAAATCTGGATTTGGCTTTTAGAGCATTTTCCATCTTTAAGGACCTTACGATTTGAATAAGATGTATTCAAATGTTCGTATTGGGTAGTAGATATAGCTGAAAAATGTCTGTTTCCCAATGTTAGAAAATGTTAGTCAATGTTTTTTTGGTCCCAATTGCATCGCTTAATCACGGTAATCGAAGTACCCCTTTTTGGCCACTATGAAAATGTTCTTTGCTCACTTCCAGGGAGATCTAGGGTTCATTTTCCAGTAGGGATGTCCCGATCACCTTTTTTTGCTCCCGATCCGATTCCGATCATTTGATTTTGACAATCTGCCGATACCGATTTTTTTCCGATCTTTATGCAATGCATTAAGAGAAAAAAAAGGTAACAGATAACGGCTGGTCATCCAACGCGATGAATTCAGCTATCTTGGCTGTTATTTTGTTGGCCTTTTCACTGTTCTGGGGTAGTTTCTCTTTCCTTTTAAAAGTCTCTGAAAGTGTCGGTTGTTTCAGTGCCGTTACCTGAGTGGCCGCTGTGTACTCCTCGTGTTGTTGTTGGTGGTGTTTGTATTAGATTGGTCGTGTTGAACGTAGCTCTGTTCTTTCCACCACGCGGAACCTCCGCCTTGCAAACATTGCATCTGGCTGTTACACTGCCTTCGCTTTCAATTTTATAATACTTCCAAACTCCTGACATTTTCTCTGTCCCGACTCCCGAGGCACCAGCTGAACGTAGCCTCTCGTTAGCTTACTGCTACTATTAGACACTGCGCCCACTGTTGCCAGATTTGAGAGAAATAAGCAACCAGGTCTATGAAAACAAGCCCAAAAGAAGCAACACATACATGATGTTGTGTAATTTTAACCCAAAACTAAGGCCTCAGGATGACTTTAAGACGTGAACATGGTCATTTTTGTTTTGTAACATTAAATTAAAAAAAAAAATTCCGATCCCCAATTTTTTCGGATCGGGACATCTCTATTTTCCAGCCAATAATCACAAGTATACATGCTTTAGTGCCACTGCTACACGTCTCATTGCAGTGTT
This sequence comes from Trematomus bernacchii, assembly GCF_902827165.1. Taxonomy (NCBI): domain Eukaryota; kingdom Metazoa; phylum Chordata; class Actinopteri; order Perciformes; family Nototheniidae; genus Trematomus; species Trematomus bernacchii. The sequence goes on along the minus strand of NW_022987652.1, from coordinate 79,767 downwards.
TCTATAAGCCACTATTTACCAGACTCAAACCAGGAAAATCTGTTCAAGTCTGACATTTAATTAGATGTGTTTTCTTTTGAGATGGCATTTTAGATGACTGGATTCAGTGTGTGTTTGATTGAGCTCTCCTTGGACATTTTTAAGTATTTTGATTAATTCTCTATACCAGGGAGGGATCATGATTAATAGCAAAGGTGTAATTATAAAATAAGAGTTGACATTTCTAATCTACTACCAACTATCACAGCTTGCAAATGACGTCTGTAATATATCAATAGGCAGATGCACATTGGCCTGGCAACAGGCACCGAGTCCTGTGAGGATTACCCTCAGCAGAGGGAAAACAAAGTTCCTCTTCAAAGGAAAAGCATTTTAAAATATCTTTGTTTTTGTTATGCATCAGGGGAGTTCAGAGCGTCGTCAGGAGACTAACGGAGACAATTAGAGTCAGAGCTCGTTGTCTCTTCCTGCAGGTGTCAGGTGACATGAAGCAGAACGTATTGCAGCTCTGATATACAAACACAGAGCTGGAAAATAAGGATGAAATAAAAAAATGCTACCAAAGGAAACCAAACACTTTGAAGCCACATCTCTGTCGGTAGTTGTTTTTTATACTGTAAATAAATAAATTACAGTTTCTTACAGAGGAAAACAAATACTAGCGTGGGTGGCTGAGTGGATAGTGTGCTGGATTTCGAATCAGGGGATAGCAAGTTCGAGTCCCACTGCAGTCAGCATGTCGTTGTGTCCATGGGCAAGACACTTCTCAGGGACACAACGACATGCTGACTGCAGTGGGGTTTGAACCTGTGCTCCCCTGGTCCGAACACCAACGCACTAGCCCACATGTATGACAATTGTTTAATGTCCAATGGTTAATCTCAGGCCATTTAAAATTCAAATGTGTATTTCAAACCAACTTAGAATGGATTTCCAGTGAGAAAATGTTTTATTTTCTAAATTGGACATAGTCACATAATAACAACAAGCATCTCCAAATGCCAAAAAAAAGAATTGCTTGATAATGTCATGTTTTATGCAGATATCTTTCAGGCATATTTATCCATGTTATGTCCTAAGGCAGGTGTGTCAAACTAAATTTCATCGCGGGCCACATTAACATTATGGTTGCACTCAAAGGGCCGGTTGTAACTTTAAGACTATATAAAAATACATATATAAATATTGAATATATATAAAATAACGTATTATATTACATTATTGCCTCTGCATTGGATTATTTTTCGGATAGGGTAATAACTTCATAATTAACTACGTCTGAAAGAAGAAGTCTAGGGCAAATAATTGCAAGTCTTTTCAGTCACAACATTTTGAAAAAAAGGAAAATTTTGAAAAAAAGGGAAACTTTGAGATGTATTGTGGGACATGTAGTTTATGGGCAACGTGCTTCTGTAAATCGGCATTTAACCGTTCTTGTGGGGCCACAGAAAATGAAGTCATGGGCCGGATTTGGCCCCCGGGCCTTGAGTTTGACACCCCTGTCCTAAGGGAAGCAAAAAGGGCGCAGATTTTGTGGGAACATTTTTTTTTTTGTTGGTCGTGTTTGTTATTTCTTCCATTCAAAAATTGCTGTTGAATTTTGCAACCGTGGGAAAATGATATCTCTGATCTAAAGTGAAAATGTACGTTTTGTTTTTCAGTTGACTTTGATGTCAGACACACTGTTAGCTAAGTTAAACTCATAAGAACAACAGGCAATAAGGAGAGTAGGTAAATACAAGATTTTAAAGATCAAACCTTTTCCTTTCTCCATTTAAAGCAGAATTGCATTGTGAAATTACATTGTGAAATGTATTGTATATCTACATTAAAAGTAAGAAACGTTCAGACACACTGGTAGCAATGTTAAATTCATACTCAAAAGGGATTATTGAGCGAAAAATATATAAAAAACAACGTCAAACTACTTGCTTTTACCTTTCAGAGCATAATCTCACCATCTAGCCCCACATGTGTCCCTCAGTGTCAACAAGCCCTTTAACTCTGTCCCTGCTGTATATAGACCAGAGTTCCCGTTAGAATATTTTTTTGCCGGTCAACATGTCCGTTAAAGTTTAAATCTTCCGGACAAAATGAGAAAAGTGCCGGTCAAAGGTCTTCTTTATTATTTATTGAGCTTTTAAACAAATTGATATGATTCGATATTAAACAAACTAATTCTAGTAGATTAACTACATTATTCAAAAGTGTTCAGTAACTGATAAAAACACGGGAATAATAAACGGAGCGCTCTCTCTCCCTCTCCTGACAGCCCGTCAGTATCATGCAGCTCGCGGATCCAGTAATGAGTGGCCCGACAGTAAAAATAAACATATCTATAACTAGTTTAGGTAGTTTGAGAGGTAATTAAAATAGTTAAGTGTGATATTCTAACCTGAAGTGTGTGTTTTTGTTCCGCTCACCGCTGCAGGTGATCATGCAGAGCTGCGTGTCGACTCGTCAGCAGCAGCTGATCTCTCTCTCCCGTCAGATTAGACTTCACTCGCGTTTATGTCCATATCGATCAGATCTAGCTAGTTCTAGCTAATGATATGACTACCTGCTTATTAAAAGACACCTAAACAATAAGCGTTGCTATGCAACCGGGTGAGGCCGCAAAGTATAGCGCAGCATTATGCATTTGTTTACATGCCCACCGGAACCCCGAGGCATTACCAACAGATCAACGCACAATCAACCCATACAGGACATCTCTTTCTCCACGTTAAGTGTTAGACATTATAATTGACTATTCTTGTCTGTCACATAAGTGGCGCAACTGATGCGGTATTGCGCTAAAGGGAAATTATTTTGACCGGACATTTTGACCGGAGAGATTTAGATTTGCCGGTCTTCAGCATATTTTACCGGTCATAGTCCGGTAATTACCGGCTAACGGGAACTCTGATATAGACTATTCTTGCACTATTTCTATTCTATTCTATTTGATTGTATTTACTTGCACTATTTTATCTGTTTTATTGTGTTGCTCTGTTGGAGGAGCGTGTGACCTCAGATTTTCATTGAAGTCTCTGCTCCATAGTTTCTCTGGAATAAAGTCACACTGTACATTTTACATTTATATATTCACTTGTTTAATACTTAATATTCCATCTGTCACATACTTATTTATATATAATATAAATATAAATATCTTGTTATTGTTAATTTGTAAATTCTACATGTATATTTTACACAAACATTTCCCAAATTGCGATCAATAAGGTACTTCTTCTCTTCTCTTATTGACATAACTACACTGTAGCTATGTACACATGACAATAAAAGCCTTGAATCTGAATCTTGAATCTTCTGTGTTTCCTGTCAGGACCTGAAGCCCAGCAACATCGTGGTGAAGTCCGACTGCACTCTGAAGATCCTGGACTTCGGTTTGGCCCGAACCGCCGCCACCGGCCTCCTGATGACGCCCTACGTTGTGACCCGATATTACCGCGCCCCCGAAGTCATCCTGGGAATGGGTTACCAGGCCAACGGTGAGTACAAGAAGCAGCTCCTTCTCAGCGACCAATGAGGAGCTCCGAAAGCTACTGCCTGGCCTGCTGCATGGGATGTTTTTCAGCACCTCCCACTGTAAATGTCACACTCAAGGGGTCCGGGGAAGTTGGCATGTTGGGCAGAGGTGCATTGTGGGAAACTTCCTGTCGGGGGACTCCAGTTCCCAGCAGCGCTTCAGCATGCGTTTGATGTTTTATTTAGAGGTTGCCGGTCCTGCGCTCCATACAGCCTGGCTTTAAAAACGCCAGAATGAAAACAGTGACTTGTGCAGTTTCTCTTGGTGCTCCGGTCACAGTTTAGGCAAAATTGTAATAAAGGAATAGTCGAACATTTTAAGAAATATGCTTAGTTGCCATGAATTGGTTTTGAAGACTGATGCCACTCATGTCTGTTTGTTAGATATGAAGCTCGAGTAAAGAATGGCTGCCATGCTAGCTGGTTATCCCTGTTCCCAGTCTTTATGCTAAGCTAAGCTAATTCTCTATAGTTTCTTATTTAGCATACAGACACACGATGGTGGTTTCAGCCTTTCTATCGAATTCTCGGCAAGAAATCTAACACTCATACTTACTGAAATGTTAAATTCCCTTCGATAAAAACATGGTTAAGGCTCTAGTAGCCACGCAGATAGGTGAACATTAGGTATCAGCTCAGGTGCATAATAGAAAATTAAGCAAATATAGATTTTTGGACTTTGAAAGAATAACTTTCTTCCTTTTGTACAGAAATCATTAGGTCGATATATAGCAATAATGCTCCTATGATAACAAACTCAGGAGAGTACCTTCACTCTCTTGTCCTTCCTCCTCTTCACCAAAACTAATTTTTCCTGCTGACTTGTTGCATTCTTTTGCTTATTCTCTTTTCCCTCCTTTTTACGCTGCGCACATGTAGTGGATATTTGGGCTGTGGGCTGCATTATGGCAGAAATGGTTCGCCACAAAATCCTTTTTCCAGGAAGGGATTGTATCCTTGAGCTGCTTGCAGCAGTGTCTGGCATTTCTCTTCTGAAAGAAAAACAACGTAGCACCGAAACGTCTTTCATCTCTTCAAGCTATTCCCTTTTATTTTCTTTTTCATCTGCCGGATCGCACGGAGATCAAATCCTGTGAGCAACGAGAGTCGTTCTATTTCTCAGATTTGCCTGACACCTCGAATCACAGCCACCCACCTGCTCTTCATGCAGACACACACACACACACACACACACACACACACACACACACACACACACACACACACACACACACACACACACACCCCCCGACAACTCACCGCACACACCTTTCAGCACCTGCACTGCAGCTTCAAGACAGTCACATGAAAAAGAAACGGAAATAGAATTGAGAAGTTTGCTCGTTCATAGCTGAGATCGTGCATAAAATACGCTTGTGTATCCTCAAACTGCTCTCCATATGCCTTTGTAAAAAGCCATAGCAGCAGTCGCACAAAAAGATCAATTGTTCCCCAGAATAACACAAAGAAAATCTGCCTTCTGATCGAGAAATATTGGGAGAATATGAATAATTTCTCAGGTGGATTTGTCGAAGTCGAACAGTTATATGAATTGCAGTGAGGATACAGAGGGTGTTAAAATACATCTCTGCAAATAAAACAAAGAACTTGACAGTCAGTGTCTCACTTTTTAAAAGCTCAGGATTCACCATTCAATCAACCTGCTGCAGAAACAATCTTAAACATTATTTAATAAGTTCTTCCATTCGATTTCAGTGTAAACATCGTAAATGCACGTCAAATACAATTGACATCTTCTTCCTGGGACGCTGACCGAGGTCAATGAGTGCACTCAACATGCATGCAATTCATTTCCGTCATGCATCAAACACATCACCTGGCCCCACATCATGTTTTTGTTATGTATAATTTTCCCTTCTGTTATGTTGTTCATGTTTTTGGGGTTATTTTTTCAGTTTGTCTTCCAGTCCTGCATGCTAATTTGGTGGTTTGTCATTTCATTTTTCAGTTGATGTCTGGTCTGTTGGCTGCATCATGGCTGAAATGGTCCGGGGTAGTGTGTTGTTTCCAGGCACTGATCGTATCCTTACATTGAACCTCCATCCCAAAAAACAAAAACCCTAAATGCAGTCCGTGGGTGTTTCTCAATGTCGAGGACGCTTGCTTGGTAGCACATGTCTTTCCGAGTCACTTGCTTCAGAAGCGAGGCAATAATCCTTCCTGGCATTCGGAGAACGAAGAATGGAACAGGCGAGCAAGTGTGCAGGTGTGCGTCATATGAGAGGGCCCCGCCTTACATTTTCCGCCACATATTTTGGGAAATTGGTCCGTGCGCAAAGCATTGTGGGGATTTTAAGACCGCGGAGGATACACATGTGCAGCCTCGAAATTTCTCACTACGAAGTACGCCGGGCTCGGTAGAATTACATGGAGCCTGGACATTGGAACAGTCATTCGGGCGGGACTCGATGACGTAGCATCCTTGAAATAGTGGCTCTGGAGCATCCTTCCTTGACATTGAGAAACACCCCATGTCTCTCATCCTTCTGTCTGACATCTTGTTCATATCGTTTCACACAATGGGGAAAACCTGCCGAGCGAGACATCGTGTTCACACTCGAAAATTCATTTATTTCATTAATTAACATCGGCGAATAGTCGCTTACCGTTAGGGCTGAACGATTCTGCAAAAAATAACCATTGAAGATTATTTCTGACTGATTTTGCGATTGCGATATCAGAGGGAATTAGCATTTTGGAAACTTTATTCAAATTCTTTAGAAAAAATGTATAAAAACAATAATAGTAGGATAGGATTTTTTTTTGTGTACGATCAAGAAGCTGAGTGAAGCAGATACTGTAGAAATCACCCATATAGGTTCATTTACGTACTCTCCTGCCGTGCCGATACTGACTAGAGAGTGTTAATAGATACAGCCGGTACATCATCAGCCGTGGTCATCTAGGCGTGACATTTTCAAAGAGGCCCTATTCTGCTCCTTGGGGTGTTCCCTTTCCGGTAGTGTGTTATATAGTTTTTGTGCATGTACATGGTCTGCAAAGGCAAAAATCCCCGTGTTCCCTTCAGAAGGAGTTTCTCTCCCACACACTGCCTGATACACCTCCATTGGACTTCTTTGTTTACCTTCGTAACATCCGCTCCTATTGGCTAGCGCTCATTGTACACATTGTACGTGATAATCTAAGGGGCGGGACATCTCTAAGCGGTTAAAAATGTTCTCTGTGACCGGCAAGGAAAAACACGCAGATGGTAGCCTAGGCGGTATTTCATCAGCAAATAAAATCAGTGTCTGTTCATCTGCTACCCTCATGATTCTCTAATTGTCACCTTCTGACAGGACCGCAGTGAATGGATTTAGATATATGAATAAATAATTGTTCAAACCATGTAAATACCCGTCAACAAGCACCATTGATCGCTTTTCAAAAATAGCTTATAAAATCGGTTATGGACGAAAATCTGTTGCGAAAAAAATGGCTTTTCCTCATTGTTGTTCATTCAGTGTTAAAGATGAGAAGAGATGTGAACCAGGCATGACTGTATTAGTCCTCCAGGTAGATCTGTATGTATGTGTGTGTTTCTGTTCTGCATACATACAGTATTTCCAACATCTGGATTACTTGAGGTAAACATCACCTTTTTAAGTTTATGTTGTGTCCATTCTGATTCCACAGGTTTTAATTAAATCCATCTCTTTTACTTTGAAGTAAATAACAAATGTCACCAAATCTTCTAAATGACAACGCAGTGCAAGAAAGTCACCAAATGGCTCTCTTTTATTCTACATTAGTTGAAAATGTTGCTAAAAAATGACCTTCCTCGACTCTGAAAAGTCGGCCCCTTTTAGTCCAAACCCAGTGCAGTTGTTCTCTTAACCCTGACCCTGAAGATATCGACCAGTGGAACAAGGTGATCGAACAGCTGGGAACGCCGTCTCAGGAGTTCCTGATGAAGCTCAACCAATCGGTGAGGACCTACGTGGAGAACAGACCTCGATATGCAGGCTACAGCTTCGAGAAGCTCTTCCCCGACGTGCTGTTTCCTGCAGACTCTGAACACAACAAACTGAAAGGTAAGCATGAGGCTTGTGCATCCTTTGAAACATAGTTTACACCAGGGTTGTGTAAGTACAGTACTTTTACCGCTCTCAAATACTTCTGATTGGCTGTGAAGGTATATTTAGGTGCAATTAGTTGCTCTTAAAAAATCATCTCTGTGGCTAAAAACTGACATATCAATATTTTCATTTTTTTCCCCTTTCGTTTTTTCAATCAATTAAGTTTTTTATTATTTTTATAGTTTATTATATATTTCATTTTACTGAGACACTATGGGATAAATACTATTCTTTCAATATTTCAATGTTTTACATAATTTTCCATTTTACCCAAAAAGTTATATAATAATATTAAATATTTTGCATTTAATTTATTTTCTTTTAAATGTAATCGATAAATTAATCAATACAATTTACATAATTTTAAAGGTGGGGTAGGTCATTTTGGAGAAACCAGCTCGAGTGCGCTAGAATTTGAAAATGCACAACCGGAGAAAATCTGCCACTTCCTTACAGAGCCCCTCCTCCAACACACACGAACGCGCACATGACCAATGAGGGCACGAGATAAGTTTGTGCACAGATGAAAGGCTGACAGGCAGGTAGGCCATCCAGTTATTTTAGCCCGGCCGGCTCAGATGATTGGTCGTGCTTTTTACAGTATTACAGCTTCCACAGATGACATTTTTTTATGGATTTTTTGTCAAAGCACTTAAGATATTCATTGCTATCGGGATGTTAAGAGCATTCCATGGAATATAACAAAAAGTGTATCTTGAGCCGGTTTCTCAAACTTACCTACCCCACCTTTAAGTGCTTAATAATACTTCAACAAATACTGTAGGAAATGGCAGGTAGGACAAACATAGGAAAATGTCTCAAATGTTGGTTTTATGGCTCTTGGTTTTTAATGGGCATCAATGGGGACATTATTGTCTTTAAACTGTCAGGGAATAATTCTGTATACATGTTTGCCTTTTGCCCTCTGACGCAGATGCCCAAGCATTTTGTTGTTGTTACCAGTTTATGACCGGGCAACTCTCGGTCAGATATAGTTATTGTTGTGGGACACCTGGAACACATCCTTCTCGGGGCGTAGATTATCCCGAGCCATAAGCGACAACAAATGTGATTCAGTGTCCTCAGCTGTTTAGTCTATCTATTGAAGAATGTTGATTATTACACTCTGTTAAAACCTGGAGCTACAGGAGGAGGGGTCTTCAGAATTGATTGTGGCATCTCAACCGTGTGGTCAGATCGTGGCCCGTGACATGTCTTGTGAATTCTCCGGCCGAAGCTCCAAATAAACCGTCAGTGTTTGCCATCAAAGCTCCAGCTCTCCTCGTGTCTCTCTCCGAGTCCTGACTCCAATTGCTTCAGAAGTTTCCCCCACAGAGGTCTTAGTGTCTGGAGTTTAAATACAAGTAATTTTAGAGTTATTATAGGAGCTGAGACTTCAAAGATACAAGAAGAAAAAGGCCGAAATGTGTTCAATATGTATTAAAAAAGCCATGATTGATGAACAATGGAGAACCCAAACATGTCCCTAGGGGTACGTAAGGGTTAAAGCCCAGGAAATAGTCCTGTGAAGAATGACTGAAAGCACTAGAAGATTAGAGATGGGTGTGAGGCTGTAAATGTAGCTCCTGTTAAGAGTTAAAACCATATTTTGGTGAATGGTTCCTCTCTGCCAGGTGCAGAAATTGTCCAGCCTGAAGGGGAACCATTGTAACATTTTAATTCATTTTTTTTTATCACATTCCCGAGGAGTAATGAGTTTTATTTCCACCCTATGTTTCCGTTTTACTGCCTAAAAAATGGACAAAAGACTCAATAAAGCTGGGTCTTTTGTGCCAATGTCGACTTTATCAGGGTTGACTTTTTAAATGGCTTTTTTTGTCATTTGAAGGATTATTATAATGGCTCGTTATGATGTCTCCACAGACTTGCAAAGCCCTAAAATATGAACTTCTCATAACATCAGTTTGATTTGGCATCTTCACAAACATCCGCTTACAGCAAAGCCCGAGTGACAAATCAATTTTCGTTGGCTGCCTAAAGATTAAGCACTTATTACAGCAGCTGACAGCTGAGGAAAAAGTTGTTTACTGCTGAGAGGAATTCACCTCAAGCGTGTCTTTGTGTGTAAATGGAGAGGAGATGACAGGAACACTCACAGCAAACACCACGAGGACGCAGGCGGACCATATCTTTCTGTCCTCATTCATTTACAAAGGCAGGATTATTTTAAAACAGTGTATTCCCCTGAAGTACTTCTGTTAAACTGCAGATTGTAGATATTCACATATGGCTCTGAGTGCGGCAGTGTCTTACACACAGAACCTTTCATACACTAGGATGGATATCCTAAAAAACAGATATTCAATGTTTTCCATCTGCCTTTCTGTTTAAAAAGCCCGGTTTAAAGGAACCTTGTGTAGGGTTTCAGCGAGTGTCAGTAATATTATGGGCAACATTTCTCCAAACTCAAGGTATTTGCACTATAATACACAATCAACGGTGCAACAAAAATGTGTTTTTGTCTATGTAAATGCATCTCCATTTCAACCATCTTAAGCAAAACTAGTCCAAATTTGCACTCCCACAGTTACACATTATTTTATTTTCTACTCTAGTTTAACCTCTACTGGGACTGGACAAATGAGTCCCTGTTTGGTACCAGCTGACACTAATCAAACTCTCTTTTTGATAATAATCCATTAATTAAACATCCCCTCCAGATATGAGTATACATAGAGAATTACAATCTTTGAAATTACCTTAAAAAAAAGTATAAATAACCAAATATTTTTCAATATTATATTTCAAAACAATATAATAATCAGACATTCTTTAAAGGTCTCCTATTACACTGTTTTTCATCAATGTGTTATAGGTCTCAGATATATACAGAGCCTGTCTCTGATTGGCTGAAACACCAAACAGATCATTGCAGCATTACCCATAATCCCCTCTGTTTCAGCCCTGTTTCCAAAGTGCTGATTCTCTGTCTGTTACTTTAGATGAAAATAAGGAGCCCCTCCCCACGCCCCTCTGAGAGAGATTTGGTTAAAAAGAACACAATGGTGCTCTAGGAGGAGATTCAGGGGATAAGGGGGGGGGGGGGGGGGTTACCTTGGTTGGTGATTGGCTAATGGTTACACAAGCCAAAACATCGTTATGACATCATAAAGTGGCCAAAATCTGATCATCTCATTTTCAGACAGGTTTTTATAGAAATGGATCAGGACAAAAAGAGAGAGAATCTTTGTTCCTGAAACTTTCAGAGTCTCTTTACACAGAGGGGACACATGTTGATGAAGAAGAGACATGAAGAAGAGGGGACACATGTTGATGTAGAAGAGACATGAAGAAGAGGGGACACATGTTGATGTAGAAGAGACGTGAAGAAGAGGGGACACATGTTGATGTAGAAGAGACATGAAGAAGAGGGGACACATGTTGATGTAGAAGAGACATGAAGAAGAGGGGACACATGTTGATGTAGAAGAGACATGAAGAAGAGGGGACACATGTTGATGTAGAAGAGACATGAAGAAGAGGGGACACATGTTGATGTAGAAGAGACATGAAGAAGAGGGGACACATGTTGATGAAGAAGAGACATGAAGAAGAGGGGACACATGTTGATGTAGAAGAGACATGAAGAAGAGGGGACACATGTTGATGTAGAAGAGACATGAAGAAGAGGGGACACATGTTGATGAAGAAGAGACATGGAGAAGAGGGGACACATGTTGATGAAGAAGAGACATGAAGAAGTGGATTTTGCACAATAGGTGACCTTTATTCAAACCTTAACGTTTACCCTTTTCTCTTTTCTTAACCCCTCCTCAGCGAGCCAGGCCCGGGACCTCCTCTGCAAGATGCTGGTGATCGACGCCTCAAAGCGGATCTCAGTGGACGAGGCTCTGCAGCACCCCTACATCAACGTGTGGTACGACCCGACTGAGGTGGAGGCGGTGAGTCCAGCCCAATGAATGGATGTTGAATACAACCAATTTAATGTATTTCACTGTCAAAATAAATAATAGTTTCCTCCCTGCAATTAAAACGGAAAAACCTCAAAGAATTGAACATTAATTAAGACATCACTGAAACTACTTTTCACACTTTTATAATGTATATAGTGTCTTAGTTTCTAGATTTTTTTCAGTAGAAGATTGGTCTATTCTTTATATTTTAAGTTGTGTATTTTATTGATGTACTCTATAGATGTATATATTTTCTACTGCTTATCTGGATATATTTATTTTAATGTTATCTTATTATATATCTCAATCTTTATGTATTTTTTATAGCACATTTAAAACAACCTCAGTTTACCAAAGTGCTGTACAGGGAATAAATACAATATCAAATAACACAATACAATATCAAATAACACATATTTACCTCATGTGTTCTAATTTAATGAATTAATGACATAATAAATGAATAAAATCTATTTAATCTTTGACTTCTTGCCTTCAAAATAAAAAAAATCCACCTTAAAACCACAAACTGTAAAACCCTAGTTCCCTTTTTGTCTTAAAATATTCTCCGAATGCAAAATCTTCTGCCTGTTTGTGTTTGGTGACAATCCACCTCTCTCTGGAAACACAAAGATGGAGCAAAGCGGTTTATCCTGTGATCAGACGGATTTGAGATGATGTGAATTGTTGCTGCCTCTCCTCTGAAAGCAGTCTTCAGAAAACCCAGCACAGCCTTGAGAAGTGCAGATTAGTACTCAGGGATTTATTATCTGCCACTGCGTAAATGCATCACATCGACGCCATCGCAATTTCAGCTCTGTGCATGCTATACATTTAAGGTTTTTTCCTATTTCCCTGAAAAACGTTGCAGAACTACTCAGCATTAAGTGGATTTAGTGAGAGGAGGCTTTAATGCAGCAGTTTCCAATACGCTGAGTCTGTAGGTTTCAGTTTGGAGATACTGCAGCACCGTTTCTCCCGTTTATCTGCTGAATGAAAACATGCATCAAGCTCCGAAACTCAGCCTCACAGCCAGAAATACTGAGGATATCTCTCAAAATAACGCTCATATTTGTGTATAAATAATAAAAAATACATCTAAATCAGTGTGGTTGCTAATGATTGACTTATCCAACACTAAACAAAAGAATCCTGTAGCATTGAGTTGGCAGAAAATGATTCAGTTGTTTCCGTAAAGTGGCATTATGTGGACACATTTAAATGGTTAAAAAGTGATATATGGTAGCTATGAATGTGACTCAAGTTAGTAAATAGATTGAACTCAGTGAAAGTGGGAAATAATATTAATAAATCATATTTTCTGCTAGTTTTGTGTCACTGATTTGTCTTCTCAGGACATCACAATTCTTATTTTAAAGTGAGGCACAAGGGTTATAAGCTTGTGTAAATGTGTTTAAGCAAAAAGGCATTTAAATGGTTAAAAAGTGATATATGGTAGCTATGAATGTGACTCAAGTTAGTAACTATATTACAGGGTGTCCACGGGGTCTTAAAAAGTATTAAAAGTTGAAAATTAAGGCTATTAAAAAGTATTAAACGGCATTTTCCAAGGTGTTACATTTTGTAGCATGTTTTCAATAAGTATATCAATTGTCCAAAGAGGTTGTATTCTACAGTTGAATGTAATCATTGCGTAGGTGTGTAGTGTGATTCTGTGTAGTTTATTTATGGCATCCCGTTGGGTTTGACGTCATCTGAACAGGACATCGCACGCTCACTGCTTGATAGCGCGCGATGGTCCGTTTACGCCGGTTGTTAAAAAACATCGTTATGGGGAAATGCAAGTTTGCGTCCAAATGGTTGGAAGATAAGGAGGAAGGACAATCAATACTGTATATAGTAAATGTGAGGTCAAGTGTGTCGCCAATGTAACCGGTTAGAACTCCAAGTGGAGATGAGGTCTTAAAATGTATGGGAAGGGTCTTAAAAAAGGTCTTAAAAGGTATTAGTGAAAGTGGGAAATAGTATTAAAAAATCATATTTTTATGGCAGTTTTTAAATCAGATGTTTTCCTCTCAGTACTTCAGAACATTTAACCGAGTGTGATGTGTGTGGAGTTTCTCCTCGATGTTTAGAATCTGTTTAAAAGACAGAAACAGATACTAAAACGTTGTCCTTGTTTCTCCAGCCGCCGCCCGCCATCACAGACAAGCAGCTGGATGAGAGGGAGCACACGGTGGAGGAGTGGAAAGGTAAAAACATCCTCTGCTGCTCTCTGAAAATCTGTCAGAATCTTTCTGCAGCCTGTTGCATAACAACGTCGCTCGGTGTGCGTGCTCTGCAGCCTGGGAGACTTTCATCTGCATTCTCCAACAGAGATGCACATTTCCCTCTGCATAGTCTGATCATGATGTTACTCTGGAGATGTTGCATACTACGTTTCTGTTTTATAATTATAGATTAATTGTATCCAAATCTTGTTTCAAATATTTGTATTGTGAATAAGTGTAAGCAATAGTACAGACTTCTGCTTCATGCTTCCCTTTTTCAACATAGAAGACAAACAGAACAGCCAACAAGAAATAATAAAGAAACAACATAGCATGACAGGAATCCATACTTAATGACACACTTAGTCATAGTGGGAAAGAACATACAAAATACTATATATAATACAAATAAATCAACTTAAAGGGTGCAAATGAGCCCAGACTACCCCCCCACCCTTCCCTCCCCGAGCAATTGTATCCAAATCTTTATTTAAAATCCAAATATACATTGTAAAGTGTTAACCTGTGGTATTTTCAGACGAATAAATAGATTGTTTGGATGTAATAAAATGGCATTGAAAGAAGAAAACACAGGGAAACTGAAGAATTAACATATAGTAAGTAGAGTATCATCAGCATAACACACATGTATGAAAAAGTGTTTTGCTTTCATCTAAAATGCAACAAGTATCACAAAATGCCATAAGAAAGTTACAGGGTTCTTACGGTCATTAAAAACCTGGAAAAGTCATGGAAATTCACAATGCAAATTCCAGGCCCTGGAAAAGTCATGGAAATGTAACTAAAGTTGCATCAAATATAATTTATATTTTATTTAATCGCCGAAATAGTAATACTATAATGATAATACATACTGTATCGTATAGTAATGAAACTTAAAATGGCATTTAACTGACGAGGTATTTTGCTGGTGAGAGATTTTAGTTGCTTTAGCGTGTAGAAGCTAGTAAGCCAACTATTTGATTTGTTTTAGATAGGCACAACATGTTTCAGACCTTATTTTCCTGTTCCATGTTAAAATAAACCATTTTCAGTGGTACCGCTGAGAAAGAGTAATGTTTTTGGTCATGGAAAATTAGGTAAAGGTCATTGAAAATCATTGGTGAAAAAGTGTATGAACCCTGAAGTTAGCATTTAAACATTTTCCTTACATATTTCTCTCCTTAAAAATACATAATTGTGTAAAATATACAATTTATGAATGATGCCAGCTGTGAGGAAACTACGTAAAGCAACATCCAATCACACAGTTGTGTAAAATGAAAATGAAGGAGCAGTACAGATTCGTACTTAAATACCCAGAAAGTCGACATGAGTGAAGTGCAGACCGCCTCCCTGTCTACATTGAGCCTCATTACTGTAGTTTACTGTTGTCTCCTGTTTGTTGCAGATTTTATATATAAAGAAGTGTTTGAATGTGAAGAAAGGACGAAGAACGGAGTCATCAAAGGACAGCCTGCGTCCATAGGTGAGTGTCAGTGTGTGAGAGGATTCCTGTTTAAGTGAGCTTGTTCCTTTTCCCCCCAAAGAATATACATAATATAATAAGGAGAAATACAAAAATGTTCTGAAAGGTCTTGAAATCTGTTAGGGGAATACTTAGGGATGGGTACCGAGCCCTGGTATTAAACGGGCCCCGGGGCTGAATTATTAAAGACCGTGGTACCATTAAGCTCCAATGTTATCGGTCTTTTTATCGGCACTGGAGACATGTAAAACATATATGTTATGTATTATTGCTACACAAACATTATATTGCAGTTTTAATGTCGCCAGCTCCATTTCTAATATGCAAAAAGACTGCAAAATGCGTCCATATATCGAGCCCGATCGTCGATTTCCAATGATTGAATGTAATTGTTTGCCTGACTGGCCATCGTAATCGGGCTCTTTGAAGATCCAAAAATCCACGGTTTTCTTAAATTTCTGATCGGATTGGCAAACACTTCAGAATTTGTATTGATCGCCATTCAAATGACAGCTTTGTTTTCCCCCAAAAGTGGGCGGGGCCGTACTTTTTGCCCGGAAGTGACGCATGTGTTACTCATGTATACAGACTTTTTGCACTACTTTTTATTTTGTATTTTTGTATTTTATTATATATGTTTCATTGTTGGAGGAGCTCAGGTCAGAATAATTTCATTGCCATTTCTACACTGTAGCTTTGTGCATAGAACAATAAAACCTTTGAATTTGAATCTGGTTAGCTGATCACCGAGCTTCCCCTCTGTCTCACAGCACAGGTGCAGCAGTGAGCTCCACTCCTCCTTCTTCTTCTTCTTCTTCATCGACGCCTCCTCGACCCTGACCCCCGACAGCAGCCTGCAGACGGATAGCATCGCCGCCGCCGCCGCCGCGGATGCTACATCCAGCCCCCCGGCCTCCTGCAGATGACTATCATCTAACCCCCAAAACATCCACTTCCTGGTTCTGGGCTGGGCCCCGCCTCCTGGTCAGACCCAAGACCACTACACTAGCCCCGCCCCCCTTGCATTTGCCCCTCCCACTTTCCCCTCTTGTGCTAGTCTTCAGTAGTGTAGCGATTAGCCAGCTAGCTGTTTGAGAAATTCTTTCTGAAAGGACAGATCTTTATTTTCTTTCTTAAAAAAAATAAAATACAATTACAGTTATTTTCTTTTTCATTTTGAGTCCTAGCTGTAATTAATTGTGGCATTTCTTAATATTAGTTTTTTCTTCTCACAAACCTAAGATGACGATAAGAGAGTTTTTATGATTTCACTACGTTCCGGTTAGTTTTTAACCGACCGTGAGAATTGAAAGAAATATGTGTAAAAAAAAAAACGTTTTAATGTGATCTATTTTTCTGTTGGACTTCATTCGTTTCACTCGTAAGCTACTGCTTTTACAACTTGCCATATAAATGTAGATTGAGTTTGTACAGATTTTATGGTATATGTAGTTTTATCTTCAATACGAGTTGCAGTGAGCCATTGAAACATAATCGAATTGACAGACGTATGATCTTAGTACTCCCCTTATCTATGGATATCTTTTGAGTGCTTATGACATATCCTAAAACATGTTTTTCTTTTCTTGTGAGTCACTACTACTTCCTACATTGTAAACATGTGATGAAAGCTTTATAATTTACTCTTCCTGTTCCGATAATAGGGTTTCAAAAGGATTTTTCACTCAGCATATGATTCTGCATTTACGCTAAGGGATTGAGAATGACACAGTTAGGTTTCGCGAGATATAACTTGGGGCTTTTTGAAGACCGTCTTCTGTATTTTTAAAGTGCTTTAAAGTCTTTTTGTGTGCAACAGGCTAATGGATCTGGATCGATGGTTTTGCCTTTTTAGCGTGGGTTGAGCTTTCGGGCTTGCTTTGACAAGTGATTTGTCGCTAAAAGTAAAGAATGTTTTTTTTGTTGGAGGTTTATTGAGACGTAGGTGAGTTGTGCGAGGTTGTAAAATCGGTGATGGTGTAAGTATGTGCTTCAGTAAAGTAGGGATTTGTGATTTATGGGAAAGCATGTGAACGTGACAACGTTTATCGAGGGATAGTGATTCTGCAGCCTGATGGTAAAAAAAAACCTCAACCATATCCTGTTATTAGTAATGTAGTCAATTTGGAATTTAAAGAGTGATTTTTCTTAAGGATGGCCAAACACTTTGCGTACCAGACTTGCCTGCAATTGTGAAAAAATAACCTAGCACGACCAACGAGAGTCAAAAGAAACACATTATTCTTACGGTATGCAATAATCGTGCCCTTGTTTCTTTAATTTAGCTTTGAAAGGAAAAGTGCCTGTTTGTCATTCATTCCTGAGTACGTCGGAGGAATTCATTGCATTATGTTTTAATGGTTAAAACGGTGGTTTCCATATTAAAACCGATAATGTATGACAGGGTTGTAGTTCACACAAAATGTGTCGTATATTTTTCTACTTGTTTTGGTTTCGACCCTTTGAGCGGGAGACCGCAGCGTCTTGCAGGGTAAGAAGGTGAGGGCGAATACGTTGAGTAATTTCAGGAGAAAAAAGGCAGTTTTATCAAGGTCTTTCATCAAAGTATGTTTCTTTGCAGTGACAACAACCGAAATATATGTTAATAACCGTGTCTTGGCTTTTCTATGAGGACTAATTTAATGTGATGATTGTAAGAGAAGAATGAACAGGATGGGTTTAAATTCAATTACTGGATCAAACTAAATGAGGGAACTTCGCGACTGCATTTTTGTCAGTATTTAGTGGATACCATTTTAAATTAGCAGAATAATGCTTTAGTAATCAACATATATCTGAGATACAGAGCCAAACAAAAAAAAAGTAACACTTGTGGTATTTAACCATAGTAACTCAAGTTTAAACAAGCCATATGAAATACAAGCTATCTAGAAAAGTAGTGTAATGGATCATGAATATAATGGTCCTAAACAAATAAAACAAAGGCTTACATGGTATTTTCAATATTTACTTTTTGTTAGGCTTATTGCAGTTTAATGCATACGTTCTGCCTGCTTGAAATGTTTGCAAAACTAACTTGTTATTTGTAAGAGGCTGAGTTAGGGTTTGTATACTGTCTCAAACTGTCCTGCTCTTTGATAACGACTCTTTGCTCAAAGCAAACTTGCAAGTAAGTCTTTAGACTGCAATATAATATGCTGTTAAAAAAAAAACTTGTAACTGTCTGCCAAATATAAAAGGCTAAACAAACTATTCAAACTATTCATTTTAAATGTTTGTTTCTCAAATTCTGCCGCACTTTTGCTCCTTTTCAAGCTCTGGACACCAGCAATTCGTTAAAATTGGTAAAACGTTTTAACTAACTAGTTTAAAACGTGTTAAGTTTATCGGGTTGCACCATTACAACTTAACAAACGTGTTGATAGGCAGATATAATGTTAACATATATCAGCAAGCTAACGTTAGCTTTGTCACTGAGCTATATAACGTTAACATTTATTACAGTATATCAGCTAGCTCACGTTAGCTGTGTTACTTAGCTACACAACAGTTAACATTTGATAAATTGACAAACCATCGTTAGATTACTCTCTAAACTATATAATGTTAACATTTACTACAGTATATCAGCTAGCCACGATAGCTTTGTTACTTAGCTACACAACAGTTATCATCTGATATATTAACAAACGTTAGCTTTCTCCCTAAGCTATATCATGTTAACATTGTATATATGAGCAAGCTAACGTTAGCTTCGTTACTGAGCTACGCAACAGCTAACATTTGTTACGGAATGCTAATTATAGCTATGTCAGTTAGCTACACAAGAGTTAACATGGAATATTAGCAGGCTAACGATAGCTCTGTGTGAGAACTAGCTTATGTGGTGCAACCTGTTATAATCTTTTTTTATTTTGTGTTTAAATCTTTACTCTTCTTGATAAAACTAGTTTGAATTTATGAACAGCTGGTGTCATTGTCCTGTTTTTTGGTATTCAGAATTAAAAAGGAAAGATTTGGCTAGTAGCCTAAAGTGCAAGGGCAGATTAGTACAGTACAAAGCTAAATTCAATCTGCAGTCACTTAGTGCAGATCCCAACAGCAGTAACACAATTATCCAGTAGTGTGCAGAAATGTTAAATGATGTCTCACATATGTAAGAAGGCAGGGAGAAAATCAGTGGTGTGTTTCCATTTGTCATATTAGCCCATTTGTCATATTAGCTAAAATAATCAATCAGAAAAAAACACTTTTGTGTAAAGTGCTCTTTATTTCGTTAGCCCAATATTAGGGGCTTTAATTTGAATATTTTTTTGTGGTTTTTATTTTATTTTTCTTAGGTTGTTGTTGCTTTTTTTAAATTACAATTACCGCATCTCTCCAAACTATGTCATTCTGATTTAAGTCGGCTTTGATGAACTACCTCACGCTGAATTTCTGCCCGTTCTTGCATATACTTAGTCGCCTGCAGAATTAGCTATCGAAGACGTGTG
The DNA here is from genome assembly GCF_902827165.1 of Trematomus bernacchii. Classification (NCBI taxonomy): domain Eukaryota; kingdom Metazoa; phylum Chordata; class Actinopteri; order Perciformes; family Nototheniidae; genus Trematomus; species Trematomus bernacchii. The sequence goes on along the minus strand of NW_022987652.1, from coordinate 60,027 downwards.
AATAACAGATTCCATTATTTATTTATTTGAAAGTGTACTATTTGTCGGTTTCAACAGACTTCTAGTTTTGTACATTATGTATACTTCACCTAGAAGTAAAGAGAATTGTTATATGTATTTTTTTTGGTTCTTTTATTTTGGTTTGTTTTTTAGTTTTTAAACTAAATGTGCAATACCTTCAGCAAACTGTGCTAGTAGTGTGTGATGGGCCTAGCCTTTTGTTAGCTGTCTCCTGAAGGTAAAGAAAATGTTTGGTACTGTCAATCCATGTTTTCCTTTTTTATGAATAAGATCAATTTTTATTTCTGTGACTTGTTTATATAGTCATGATGTTACGTAATCAGTCTTACCCGCCAAATAAAATCTGTCGGCCCGAGGTTTGACGCAGAGACAGGAAGTTCTCTGCGTCACAACAAGGCCAACAGGTTTCTGATTTGCAGTGTGGTAAGGACAATAATGTTAATAAACACAAAAAAGATGAGTAAATACCTACAAGAAATCATTATATGTATGGTGCTGGTTTGTAATGTTTGCTAGTGAATCCAGCCATGCAAGTAGTTTTAAGAATTCCTGGATCTGCGCGTCCCAAAAAAAACGCAACCAACGAAGAAGTGCACTACTAGAATACATGCACTAGGATCTGATGATGCCACCTCCTAAAAAAAACAAAAAAAAACATGTACTGCAAATAAAAGAAATACACTTTGAATTATTGTTGTATGTCTTATTTCCTACAGTCACAAGAAAACCCAACATACTTTAGTACCATTTCGGTGGCTTGTAATGGTTTTTAAATAATGTTAAAACAATGTACATTGGCAGTGCACTGTTATATGATCATAATGTGTATTACTACATGCATTTACTCCTTTTTGTGCAACGTTAGCTTAAAGTGCTTTTGATAATCTATTTAGATAACAAACAATAGATTATGTATTTGTTGACAGAGTTAAATTATTTATATATGAACAAATGCTTGGAGTTTAGTGTCACAGACAGAGGAAGGAAGTAAATGGTAACTACACATGCTTATCATATATTTTGGTGATGGATTAATTGACCTTTGGACAGTGTATTCTGACATAATATGGGCTGTAATCGTAAAGGCCAGTTTTTGGATCAAAGGAGTGCTGTCCTCCAGTTGGAAGATCGTCGGTTCTGATGTCTACATGTGGATGCATCGTTGTTAAAGGTAGGACCGTGTGTGTGTGTGTGTCCTAGCATTACTATCCTTGTGGGGACCTACATCTGTTTACACAGTCATGTGTGGGGACTCGCCTCCCTTATGGGGACATAAGGGAGGTACCCATGAGGGGAATCATTCATTTTAGGGTGAAGACTTGGTTAGGGTTAGGCATGTGTTGGTTAAGGTTAGGATAAGTCTCCAGGAATTGCATGTAAGTCAATGTAATGTCCCCTGAAGTGATGTGTGTGTGTGTGAATATTAGCCTCCCTATGCAGGTGGCACCTCGTTGAGCAGCTTTTGTATGAATGAGTGAATGCTGACTCATACTGTATACGTCAGAGGGGTCACAAAGACAGGCAATATAAATGCAGTCCATTTAACATTTTAAATTGTTCTACAAATGCAGAATGAATAGCCTCCTTTTCACTTCTCTACTGGAATGTGTTTGGGAAAGTGTCTAATTGAAAAATTATGTGGTTAGCATATCCTTTAACACCTACATTTATTTAAGTAAAAGTGGGAGAGTTCATTATATACATTTTTAATTTACAAACATTGAATTATTGGTCATGTTTTTAATCTCTGTAATGCATTCCCTAACATTTTAAGGTAAAAAAAACGTAAACTTTTTTCATATCCAAGTAAATAACTTTGAACAAAAGGGTGTACTCTGTATACTGAAGCTACTTTTGTCTCCCTTCCTTTGGCATCTTAAAGCAAGACGTTGATGTACACATGTTTCCTTTGTCACCTTTATTCCCATACATGTCCATTCATTACAATAGTGGAAATCCATAATAAATAAGCACCATAGATAATCAGCAGAGCAGTAAGAAACACTGAGCCACAGTTGTGATACATAAAGGGTAATACATGCCCTCTGTTGGAATTAAAGAACCTGCAATAGATTGAGACCATCATAGCGTGGAGTGGAGGAAAAGTACCTTGTAAACCATTGGCTTTGTTTCTTTATAAAATATAAAAAAGGAAAAGAAAATACAGTCACATTGTCTAACCAAATGCACATTTTCACTTGTAATTTGTCTCGCAGTTTAACAAACAAGCATCACTTCGGCACATTCGTACGATTGGTGATAAGATGCTAAAAATAAAATGTTTTAACAATTTGATCACATGCAATTCTCACAAAAGAGATATCTGCAAATCTTCATTTTGGAAACATATATCTAAGTTTTCAATTAACCAGATCACAGCTAGCTGATGTGATGCAGGCCTGTGTGATGCACCACAGTTCCAGGAAGTAAGACAATAGATGAACTGAACACCATCATTGATAACTAATCTCCCATCCTTTTTAAATTGTATTTTTTCCATAGGGCTGGTTTCATTAACGACACATTACATTCACTACAATGATACATTCTCAATTCAAAACTTCCATTCAATTCACAAGTCACTTTCACAAGAATTGGCACCTTCTATAGGGATATCGTGTTATTCGTAATCAGCAGTCTGTTGCCAAATGATAAAAAGAAAAGAAAAATCAATGCAGCCACGGTGTACTATAAGGTGAATATATGCACTACATCTCTGGACAAGCAAGCAACACTACATTTCTATTTAAAATCACTTCCCTGAAGGCACGACCAGGAAATTCCATTGTTTCTTTGAGGGCAGTGTTCAGCTTCATGTGCCAAAATCAACATGGCTTCCAGGCAGGCCATTCTGATCTTCAGTGGTCCAGCTTTGGTATGTACTGTAATGGCCTCCTGTGTTATAGGCAGCATGCGCTACAGTGAAAATGCTTCAATAATTGTTTCCCGTTATCCCTGTTGTACGGTAAAGGTATTTTGACATCTGTGTGGATCGGAGTGACCCCGGAGACTGAGGCTTTTCCCATCAAAATGCAGATGGTGACGAGGAGTCGAGGCACTGGAAGGGCCTGAGGAAAAAGAAGCAGCTTTTTGCAGAGCTTCCACCTATTACTGCTCCAAAGGAATCATCTAGTTTGACCCACTTGCTTTCGTGTTTTGATGAACAAACTTCCAGAGTAAAACATCCATACTTGCAGCACAAATATACTATAAATGCAAGTGGAAACCCTCTGCTAAAGCTATCACAGTTAACCGGTCAGTTCACTCAGATTACCAAAAACACATTTTCCCATGTAACTCTAGTGGTGCCTAGCAGTGCAGATAACTTGTGTTTTATTTGGACACGTTTTGTTGTGCTCAAATTCAAGCATGTTAAAGCTTTTGCTCACCAAGAGGTTCGTTGTTTTTAGATTTTCCTCAATCTGCCTTTACAAAGTTGACCACTGTTTCGTAACTTCAAAAACCAAGCAATTTGATAGCTACCATAACAGGCAAGGGAGAAAATATACTGTTTTTTTAATTTAGGTGAACTGACTTTACAGTTAATACAGCTTTATATTTTAGGAAATACTTCATTCATTAGCCTTATGGTGAGAGTTAGAAGATTAGATTGACATTATTCTCATGTCTGTAGGATACATTTAAAGCCACAGCAAGTAGCTCGTTAGCCTAGCTTATCATAAAGGTAGAAGATAGTGTTAGCTTAGCTTAACATAAATATAGAAAACAGTGGAAAGAGTGAGCCTAACATGTTAATAAATCTGCTTTAGAACTGTTGGTTGGCAGACTTAAATGCTATGCTAGCCCTTTTTCCAGTTTTCTATCTCTTATTAAAGCTAAGCTAACTGTAGCTACATATCAATCCAACAGACAATAATATTCTCTCGTCTCACTCTCAGCAAGAAGGCAAATAAGTGTGTATCCCAAAATGTAGCCCTATTCCTTACAGATAGATATCAATCAGCGGCCTGCTAACGTCAACAAGTCCTTCAGTTGCAGCACAAAAAGCATTCGTGTATTGTCCCTATAAGTAGTGGTTAATGTCAGTGCTCTCCAGTATAGAGAATGTCAGAGAAATTACATTATGTCCCACCATCCACATCTTCAGACACTTCAGGCACCTGAACTGTTAAATACTGCCTTCACAAGACAAACCCTGGACTCATCTGGAGTGTATTCACATCTTAATTCAACGTTCCACTTCAACCATGCTTCAGAGTCTCCTCTCTCTGATCTCCATATTTCTGTTCGTCCTGAATGTACACAAATATGGCCGGTTCCTTCAACGCCCTGATACACCAAGGAGGATGTGTTCAAAGACCCCCAGAAAGACAAAACCCTGACAGTTTTGGCCACATGCCGTATCAAATGTCACTAGTCCTCGCACCCAGAGCCAGATCTCCCAGCGTGGAAAAGAAATCCTCCATCTCCTTCTCCAGAAGCCGGTTGCGGTTCTCCGCGTCCTCCCGCGCTCGCTCTGAGTTTCGTAGTTTGATCTCCACCATGCGTTGCTTCTTCTTCTCCTGCTCCATCTCTTGTTCCAGACGCTCCATCTGCGCACACAAGGCAGCGCTGGACTCCTCCAGTCTGAAGGACGAGGCACATCAGAAACAGAAAGGTCATTGACAATCAGCTTTTCTGATATTGGCTTATTACAATATTCTTTGGTGGTATTTGGACACAACTAAAAGCTGCACTTTTCAATCGAAAATGTAACATCTAAGTTTTAAATAACAATCACATCAATTTGTATCTAGCTATTCATGTAGTTTCGCTTTCATGTTTTTCCTAGTTTTGGTATATATTAGTGAAAATTAGTTTGGGAAGCTACTGATTTAGCGCATGTCTTTTTAGGTCCTCCTGAAAACCCTTTTTTGTTTTGTTTAACATCACATTCAAGTAAATATCTTGAAGTTTTTGACTGACAAAACATGACATTTAAAGACATAACCTTGGACTTTGAGAAACTGTTCATTGCTGCCCTTATTGAGATGCACTATGGGAAATGTGGGGTCAAGTTAAGTGGGAATATTTTCAATGCCTATCCTCCTAAATGTATTCCTATAACATAACTCAATTACAGATAATGCTTAGCAACACATCCAACTTGAATCATGTGGGGTAAAAAAAGGGAGCTGATTGCTATTCTAGAGCAGAGTAGTTCCAAACCATGGACCAATTTTACTTATCATAAAATCAAATCTACCCCCATGTGACGAAGTTCAGGAACCCAAACTGACTTTTGGATCCTGCCCTCGTATAAGTCTTCTGTTTCCTCAGATCGTCACATAGAAATGCAACCATTTGTACGTTTTAAATAACACTCACCTCAGATCGTACCTAACCATTTAGGTCATTTTAGTTTACCTTTGCTACCTTAAAGGAAACTCATTTGTGAAGCTAACTTTGGGACTCTTTCTGGACCTGTCTTTTCAAGTCCTGTATTAAAGCGAACATTTTCTATTTTTGGCTGACAAAACCTTTAGACTTTAGAGACATAAGCTTGGACTTGGGATTCGACAGGGATGGATTTTTTTCGCTATATATAACATATGGTTAGTGTGTTCCACTATGATGCCCAAATGTACTTATCATAAGCAAATCTACCCCCATGTGACAAAGTTCAGGAACCCAGACTTACTTTTGGATCCTGCCCTCGTATCCCGTCTTCTGTTTCCTCAGCTCGTCCTTCAGTCCCTCCACCAGCCCGCTGAGACTCAGGTTCATCCCGTCCCCGTCCTCGGACATGATGATGGACGGCACCCCGCTGGCCATGGCCGTGTTCCCGTTCTCGCTGCAGGCTCCGCTGCTGCTGCAGAGCTCCATGGCCTCGCAGCTGTCCTGCTCCGAGCCCGGGTCCGTGGTCATCCCCCCCCCTCCGTCCATCTCCCTCTGGCTCTCCGCCCACTCCCCTTTGTCCTCCCCACCTTCTTCGCCCGCCACTCCGCAGTTGTTGTGGTTGGGCGAGGGCTCACTCCCCGAGTCTGGGACGGAGATCTCGCAGGAGGAGGAGGACCAGGGTGTGCTGGCGACACTGGGAACGCTGCCCGTGCTGGAGGAGGAGGTGACGTTGTCGTAGGTGGACAGTCTTTGAGAGGAGCCCGTGGAGTCTCGATCTCTGGCCGATCTTTCTCCTGAGGAGGTGCGCCGGTGTCCCCTTAAAGAGGACAAACCATTCATGAGCCAGTTACCTCCACCTCCTCCTCCTCCTCCTCCACCACCACCTCCTCCTCCTCCTCCAGTGGAAGTGACACTTGGATCCGCCACAGAGGGGACGGGTTGTTTGCCTTGCGGTTGGGAACGAGGCGCCGAGGAGCTTTTAAAAGAGTACTTCCAGGAGGGTATGTTCTTTCCCTGTTTGCTCGGGCTGACCACCAGCTCTCCTTTCCCTGACGGAGACCCCAGCTTTGGTCCAGGGTTCAGGTTGGGGGTCTGCGTGGGGGTGAAGGCTGCTGCACACAGTTTGGCGTCCAGCGACGAGGCACTGCTGTGCAGCTCCTGTTCGGGGGGGTTGGACACCGGGCAGGTCTGCAGGTCCTCCTCTGAGATCCAGGCCCCCAGGCTGCGGTGCTGCTGCCCCACGACAGGGAGCTCTGATTGGGGCACAGTGAGCACCTCGGGGTCCCTCCCTGAGTAAAAGCGGTTGTGCTCCCTGATGAGGATCGTCATCAGGTGCTGGACCATAGACGTGCCTACAGGTCGGACAGAGGATATCAGAAATGTACAGCGGCAATATTTCAGTTGATCCTGCAGCTACAACAAATGTAGGTTATATAGTTGCAACATGGCTTATAAAATATATCTCTGTTAGGCTATAACAGTAGATAATATAACAGTATTTTTAGGCAATGATGACAGTTTCATATCTTCTCAAAAACAACAACTTATTGGGATTTAACCATTTCATACACTCGTGAATTCTTTAGTAAAGTTATTTGTATTTTAAGAAACACAGCTCATATAAGACATTTAGGGTGCTCTTACTTTTGAAATTCCACGTGGAAATGTCCTGATATTGATAGGAAAGTTAGCTCATATATGCTAACAATACCTTAGTCTTGTTAGCAGTGAACGTGGTTCTTACCTTCCATGATGGTGAGCGGGTCCTCCATCTTGGGTCGGAGGATATTTGGTCCGAATACTGTGGCCAGGTTTTGGACCCCCATCTTGTTTTCACCGCAGTGAGACTGGACCTCATCGAGGAATCTGAGCAGAGAACGCCACAAGTTAAAAGATGGAAACAGACATTGTTCTAAAAAACTGACAACATTATGAGATAAAATACTTACTTGCATATGTACGTGAGGAGATTGTAGTTGGGTAGAGGTAGAGTGTTCACCTGTCTTCCCAGCTCCTGGACCCCCTGGGAGAAGATTGAACAATTGTCAGACACACACACACACACACGCACACACACACACACACACACCACACACACACACCAACACACAACATACACACAACACACACACACACACACACACACACACACACACACACACACACACACACACACACACACACACACACACACACACACACACACACACACACACACACACACACACACACACACACACACACACACACACACACACACACACACACAAGCACACACACACACACCACACACACACACACCACACACACACACACACACACACACACACACACACACCACACACACACACACACACACACACACAGGACTTACCTCCTCCTCATCTTTGGCCAGAAGCTGTGCACAGGTCAGAAAGTCTTCGTATTTGGAGAAGGGAATGACGGGTTCAGGCAGCTCTCGCAGGTACAGCTTCAGCAGCGACGCCACCGTGTGGACGTCTGTGTTACTGCGAATAATTATATAGAGAGAAAGGTGTTTACTTCTATCATTTGTGAAGGGGGATTTTTTTATTAAAAAACAAAAAAACACTGACATATTCAGAGTTATATTAAAGCTAATAGCAGTATACTCTTCTCTCTCTACCTGTCGAACAGAGGCTTGTCTCCGCAGTCGAAGGCCTCCTGCAGCTCCTTCACCAGGTTGGCCTGCCCTGGCATCCTGAACAGACCCTCCTCATCCAGACCCCTCTCCCTGATGAAGTCCACGCACTGCTCCACCAGCAGGGGGGCCAGCCGGGGGCCGAACTTCTTCTCATACTGCACCGTGTCCTCCAGACGCTGGCCAAATATCCCTGTGGACAGACGGAGGAAACTTGGAGCTTATTGTTTGGGCTTTAGGTCCGTCAGAGAGGAGGATACACTGGACGGTGAAGCTTACATCTAAAAGAGGAATCTCCAAATATGACTTGATATCTTTGACGTTTGCAGAGAAGAAGTACTCATATATTTTAGTTTAGTTAAAAGTACATTATTAGCATCAAATTATAATTTAAAAAAAGTAATTGACTAACTATGCATCAATTTATATTCCTCGAATTAACCTAAACTTTGCCTGTTTTAAAAAATATTTGTAGCTTTGTCCCTCACTTGAGACCATTTTGCTTTGTTGATGTCAAGTTATGATTTTGCCTCTGTTGGAGAAAATACAAGGTGTGACTTTGCAGCTGCCTCTTCGTAGATAGGAGAAGGCAGGGCATAATTCATGTTGTTGATACCAACGAGAGCACACACACTTTGTCTCCTCTCCTCTTTGAGGGGCAAAGGGCAACACTGCCTTTCCAGAGATGTCCCGACACCTTCCCGACACCTGATGACGCCAAACCGATTTACGACACTGTTTGGTACCTTCAGAGAGGAGGGTACACTGGACTGTTGTGAAGCTTTGAACAGAAAGAGGTATCCTAAAATCATACAGTAGTTTCTATTTTGGACGTATGCAGAAGTGGACGAAAACTCATATCTCTTTCTTTTAAGTAAGCAGAAAAGTATCATCATCAAAATTGAAAAGTTGAAAAGTACCAAAAGAAATATGACTTGTTATGCACAGCGACACATTTCGGAAAAAGATAAATGATATCGATTGATGGATTTTATATAAATGAATGCAAAAATGTCTTAATCACTTTGAAGATTATAAGGAAAGCCTCCTGTGGCTGAATCAGTTTACTTATATTATGTCAAAAAAAGTCCTAGTACAGTTATGTTGATAAAAGTCATATTATAGTATGTTGAACGATTGGGAAAAAAGTCTTATATTAGGCTTTTAATTGTACTTTCTACCGTTTTCAGATCAGATCAAGACATGTTTCATATCGAGCCATTTGCTCATATTTGCCCTTTGTGCAAATACAAGCTATTTTCCTGGTTTGCAACCACAGAAAAACATTTGGGATATTTTAGACAACACTGAAAAATAATCATGTTTGTCTAAGTTTGTCTTGTTTAAGTATATCAGAACAACCTTTTAAAAACTCAAGCAGAAGGGTTTAAAGATTAGAAAAATGTCTGCCTTCTTTATTCTAATTGTCTGCTGTCTGCTGATTGTTACCTGTGGTCAGGCTGCAGCAGTCGCAGCTGGCCGACAGCTCGCAGTAATCGTAATAAGTGACGGAGCAGGAGCTGCACAGCCTCTCGTTATACATCCCAAAGCCACATTTCACCAGGTTGATCCAGTCCGGCTCAGGCATTTGTCTCCACTGATGGATTAATCCCACATTTACCATACGCTACGATATTTACAAACTCCCGTACAGCGGCAGCGAGCTTCAGCTGAGGAAAGCGACTCAGAGGAAGCACAGCTGACGGGGGTCAGAGTGTGTGTTGCTGTTAACGACGGGCTATATGTTAGCGACACGTCTATTCTGGACCGAGAGCCGTGAGACAGACACACCCCACCCCGCCACCACCCCCTTTAATGTGACTGGAAATATGAGACCACCAGAGTGAGGTAACCCAGCGGATATCACCTTATATATATATATAAAACTGTGAAACACCTGAACTAAGACTGTGAAACACCTGAACTTTTGAAAGGACATCCATAACATTCATCTGTTTGCAACTTATATCAATATTCCAATTACTAGACTATTCTGCACCTTCTATTATATTATATTTTATTGTATTTACCTGTGCTATTTTATCCGTTTATTGTGTTGCATTGTTGGAGGAGCCTGAGACCTAAGATGTTCATTGTCATAACTACACTGTAGCTATGTACACATGACAATAAAAGCCTTGAACCCTTGATATATTGGTGTTTCTGACTGAAAGGAAAAGCCTCTTTCTGGCAGTAAGAGAACAAATCTGATGAACACTTTGCCCTTCTGGAAATAATCAAAAATAATGAGAAATGTTCCCTGAAATAATGACTTACTGTATGTAAATAATACAAGACTTGCTCTGAATAATTAATCAATAACTCAAAAATAATGAGAAGTGTATAAATAATGACTTTCATAGGTTATATATTTTCAAAGTCAATTTTTTTCTTAGATAGTAATTAATTATTTATAGAAGGTTTCTCATTATTTTGGGATAGTAGGTCATGACTTTGAGAAACGTAGATATAATACAATAATTATAGATTGAAGATGATTTCAAAAACCACATTTGATATATTTAGCGTTGTTTCTGTTTTATATAAAAGCCAGGGACTTCAAATGAATGCAGCATTGTATTTATACACTTTTTAGAAAATCATCTAACCATACATTGAATGTGCTTTAAAGGGGCTAACAAGCTCAAATGCAATAGCAGTGTAACAGTTAATAAATGCAACACATTGTAATATAAACATCCTGCTTATTTTTTATGAAAATACGACATATCGTAAGTGTACACCTTTTAAAGTAGAAGCATTTGTTTTATGTAATTGCTGTACATCACTCGGCAGAACGTAATACATGTTTTCAATCAAACAAATGAAATACAAATCATTAGCTCTAGTAGTTGGCAGCGCTGCCAACAGGGTTTGAACCTGTCAGATTAAAAGTGCAGATTTATATCCATACACTGCATCACTGCTCTGTTATCTCCATTTATCCCCCTATGAATATAGCGCTCCTTTGTAACCCGACCCCACGCTGTTCAGCTGCTCACGTCCCACTTCACACCCAGACAGCCTCGCTATATTTCTGGCCTCCCGTCAAGTACACTAGTTAGAGCGTCGGAGCAGACAGGGTGAGAACTAACCGCACACCCTGCTGCGAAGAGAGGGAATTATACTTTTAAACGAGGCAGGAAACCCTCCGTTTGATTCAAAAAGTGCATCCAGTGCATCGATGCTCTGCTGTGATCTATTACTCATTCAACTCAAATCAAACACGAAGCATCTACTTGGGAGTTTCTGTGAGTGATTGACAGCTAACTGTGATCACATTTCCCTCAGGTACACCAGGAATAGAGAGGGTGAGAATTAACTGCAGGCTGAAGACATGAGACACAGTAGGGAGGTGATACTCTGCAAGCGTGGGGTTAAGTTTGTAACTTATACACAGTGTAAAGGCACCAAAGTGTCATCTTTGAAAAGTGCCAGCAGGGTAGAAAGGAAATGAGGACTTCCTTTTTTAAGGGCTTTTTTTTGTTGCTATTAATTGGCATGTCAATATACTTTACAACTTCTGTTTTTCCCTTGAGTACTTTCCCACAGAAGGCCAATATGTCCTGGAAAAAAGCAACTTTTCTTTGTAAAAAAGTAATGTCGAAAATGCCAAAACAAATGTCAAAGTAAAGTACGCAAGAAATGTGATATTTTGAAAAAGTAATAGTGTAGTATGTAGGACACTTTCCTGCAGCGGTGGGACTGTAGCACCACGGCCCCTGGTAGACCACCACACCAGATGGGACATCAACACAGACTATTTACTGTTTTGCAATAAAAACTGATGTGCAATGTTTCATATTTTCCACTTTTTTCTAACTGGCTTCTACTGTTTTCATGCACTATTGTATCAACATATATTTTTACTTCTGGTTGCTTTTTCATTATTCATTCATTCAGATGTATGTGTTCACTATCTTGTATGAGGTTGCTATTTAATTAACCCTTAGCATAAGTGGGTCTTTTTTGACCCGGTGAGGTGGTTTTCTTGAAGTATCTTTGTAATTACATTTTTGTTATCATTTCATATTCCAGCTATTCCTCAAAAAACATGTTTTGGATATCATGCCATTCACATTTTAAATTGACATTTTATACATTTTAAGAAATTGTAGTTTTTGTATTTCTACCCCAAGCTTCCATAAGTGGGTCAAAAATGACCCGCATGCATTTCCTATGGGATCATATGGGAACCTTTGATTCTTATCACCTGTTGCTGTCAGGAATACATTCACTGTAGACCACACAGACGACAACACAAGTGACACCTCTCAGGAAGATTATTTTACACAGCAAGATCTGATACCTGTCAGTATAATAATAATAATAATACTACATTATATTTGTACAGTATAGGGCTTTTCAAAGACTCAAAATCGCTTTACAATATAAGGAAAGGTTAGGGTGGGGGGTATAGGACTATCAAACTTGATCAACCGGCATGGATTGATGGGGGGGGGGGGCTATGAGTAGACAAGAGGAGAAGAGATGAGTTTTGAAAAGGGACTGGAATACTGTGAGGGTCTCAGAATAGCGGAGATCTTTGCATCAATATGTTCAAAATGTTTTTTTTCAAAATGTAAAAAAAATGTCTAAAATTATAAATAGTGAAAAATTAAATATTAAATATTTCTAGTGTGAACCAAAATATAATACTAAATATTATACAAGTGATTTTTCTTAACCAAAATGACAAAAATGGCATAAAAACACATATTATTCTAATACGGGTCCTTTTTGACCCACTTGTGGAAGAGTGTAGGGTCCAGTCACCCTAAGGGCATCTAAGGGTTCTACCTTTGATGTGTTTTATTTTATTAACGTGCGCTTGCCTCTTATCATATCGAAAATATAATTGAAAAGCCATGCTACAGTCAATCTTAAAAAAGTCATAAAAAGTCATAGTCGAAAAATATCACAAAAATGGTCACAGTCCCGTTTGAGGTCAAAGACATTCAAGAATGTAAATGTGTGTTTGTAAAGCGATGTGTTTCTAGTGTCAGTCCAAAGCTCTGCTCTACCTCCTCCAAACGGCGCCCAGATGACGCGTCGGATGGCCTTCACCCAGTCGTCCATGTCAGTCTGAGAGTTGGCCATCAGCAGGAAGGACTCATGGCTGACGGGGGTCCGCTCCTTCTCTCCCGTTCCTCCTGCAGGGACACGTTAGATTCGATTAGATTTAATAGGGGGAAATTCATTTTCACACAGACAACAACAGATGGTGACACACATGGCAGTTACATTTCGCTAGTAGTTAAGGCAGAAATGGCTTTCTGATCCAAGCTTTCTGATCCAAGCTTTCTGATCCACATGAAGGGGAGGAAGAGAGCAGGGATTTACAGAACAGTGGCTTTTATCCTGAAACTAACCCAGTGGTATTTTGACTAATAGACGAATGAGAATTCTGAACCGAACGCAAGAGTCTCTGTTTCTGTTTGTCACAATCACAATCCTGCAGTCACATGAAAACAGGGGCAGATTGTTTTTTTAAAAGACACATATTGAGGGTTTCAAACATCTAGAATACCCTAAAACTAAAACAAGTGTGGACGTAGCTAGGGATGTCCCGATCAGGTTTTTTTGCTCCCGATCCGATTCCGATCATTTGATTTTGACAATCTGCCGATACCGATTTTTCCCGATCCGATCTTTATGCAATGCATTAAGAGAAAAAAAAGGTAACAGATCACGGCTGGTCATCCAACGCGATGAATTCAGCTATCTTGGCTGTTATTCTTTTGGCCTTTTCACTGTTCTGGGGCAGTTTCTCTTTCCTTTTAAAAGTCTCTGAAAGTGTCGGTTGTTTCAGTGCCGTTACCTGAGTGGCCGCTGTGTACTCGTCGTGTTGTTGGTGGTGTTTGTATTAGATTGGTCGTGTTGAACGTAGCTCTGTTCTTTCCACCACGCGGAACCTCCGCCTTGCAAACATTGCATCTGGCTGTTACACTGCCTTCGCTTTCAATTTTATAATACTTCCAAACTCCTGACATTTATGACTTTAAGACATGAACATGGTCATTTTTGTTTTGTAACATTAAATAAAATAATAAAAATATTTTATAAAAAAAAAAAAAAAATTCCCGATCCCCGATTTTTTTCTCCCGATTCCGATCTTTTGAAAATCACGTGATCGGCTCCAATCCCCGATCACGTGATCGGATCGGGACATCTCTAGACGTAGCAATAGTGTAGCCAAAAAGTAGATTTTTCAATGTCTACTAGTGCACGAATGATAAGAAATATAATGTTGTACTAATTTAAATATCACTATCAAACTTCTCCGGTTGAATACTTTACTTACATGTTATATTTTGACTGGGTTTACATCAAACTAACCAACATGACACTCCAAAATATTGGCATTTGGGGTTCAGTATCTTGAAAGACGAGGGCTTGAACCGACAACCTTCAGATATATAGATCAGAATCAGATTCAGAATCAGAATACCTTTATTTGGGGACATTTGCATTTGTTACAGCAAGAAAAGAGCAAAAGACAGCTTAATATGAACCAAGAAGCACGCATACAAAATTAAACGCTCTGAGCCGTGACCACATTGCGCCATATTAGTCCTGATTCAATATGAAAATGATGCATTATCTAGCAAGAAATCTACAGATACAAGAGACAAGGTTAGTCAAATAAACACCTAATTGTGTATTTTCGATGTTCCAATACTTGAAAGAAGATTAGCAAAATAGCCAAATGTCTCAAAACTGAAGAGTGCATTAAAACAATGCAATGTTTACGTTTTTAAAAAATCAGAAAGACTGACTGTTTATTAGTTATCTTTGAACAAAACAGGGAATCAAGTGGGTTTCACATCGATTCAAACCAGTGTGCTATGAACACTTCTCACCACTAGATGGCACACATGTCTCATTCTCTATTTCTGAACTCCTTCGTCCTGTAAATATGGCCGCAGTTCATATTTCATTTAAGGCATTTACCCGGCGATCGAGAGCTGCTTTTACTTAGTACCGAGGTAGTTTTTATTAGTTGAACCTCATAACCATAAGTGAGGCACGCAGAGATCACAGCTGCTTCACAACATGAAACACAAGTGAGAAACACGATCAGCTGCTGCGTAAAAACACACATTAACACCAGGCTGCACATATATCTAATAATCCTCACCGCGACACATTTATCCATTTCCTCCTGTCGCACATTTAAATAACCCGCAGAATATGTCATCTGTTCCCCGTGTGTGTGAGGCTCTGTGAGCCATTAGTGTCGGGGGTGTTGTTTCCAGTCATTTAGCTGCGAGGGGGGGAACCCAAATATAATCAGCAGTGCCATAAAGCTAAGAGCCATTGTCACCCAGCTTTGCAAACTCACACCGTCATGATGAACAACACTGAGGTCTGTGTACAGATGTGGCTCCAGGGGTCGTGGAGTACTAAACTGAGGATTTCAGTTGATATGTCGCCCTCATTCACGCATAGTGTGTGTTATGTATGAATATGAGCAAAATGAGTGCTGCAATTGGCCCTCAGGAGAAGAAGCCAATTAAAAATACAGAGAGGACACTCAGACATTATCTAATACTTCCTCTTCAATGAATCAGGTCCTGATAAAACACACACACGCACGCACACACGCACACACACACAGACAGAGAGAGAGACACACACACACACACACACACACACACACACACACACACACACACACACACACACACACACACACACACACACATTTACACACATTACATATCTAATACTTCCTCTTCAATGATGCAGGTCCTGATCACTCACACACACACACACACACACACACACACACACACACACACACACACACACACACACACACGTATACATCACCTCAGGAGATATTACATTGACTTACATGCATTTCCTGGAGACTTATCCTAACCATAACACACACACACACACACACACACACACACACACACACACACACACACACACACACACACACACACACACACCACACACACACACACACACACACACACACACACACACACACACACACACACACACACACACACACACACACACACACACACACACACACACATTTAAAACTTCCCAGACTAAATAATGACGAGTACAAAGATCCTTTTTGAAAGCAATTAAGATCAAACTGACTGCAAGAAAGCGTTTCCTCTCCAAGTCATTTTAAATTCAACATTGCGATCATCAGACACAGGATGACATTTGAGTCGACAGAAATGTGAATGTTTACAGAGTGTGTGTGTAAAGCTCATAGCTTTTGAGTGTCTGACATTTAAGAACTGAAGCTATAACTCTTCAAAGCTTCAGTTTCTAAATGTCAGACTGAAGGCAGGTACGCAGTTGTTTGTGAGAGGAGAGTAGAAAGGGAACTCTTACAGTGCTGAAACGTCTTCCTATGTCATGGTGTGAGATTGTTAATCTTTCAATATGGGGACGAAGATAGCTGTACTCAACATGAGGAGAGAGTCAGGTAAACATGTTGGATCATCTTTAGGTTTGAAACATCTTCTCAAAGGGTCAGTGTGGGTCATTTCCCACGTTGTAGTGTTGTTATCAAGCTGGTTTGAATGCTATATTTGGGTTGAAACCCCTATTTTTTTGTAGATAGAAACATTATTATATAGCTATTGATTGCAAAATACAATGTGTGCCAAAAGGAAGTTACTCATGGATACTCACTTTAGTCAATGCAGAAATATTAAAAAGCCCAAGCAAAAACACAACAGATGGGAATTTGGGGTTCAGTATCTTGAAAGACAACCAACTTTGAGCTTGATTGTCTTTGACACAACTAGCTCCCACCAACATTATGGGTGTTTCTCAATGTCGAGGAAGGCTGCTCCAGAGCCACTATTTCAAGCATGCTACGTCATCGAGTGCCGCCGAAGGACTGTTCCAATCTCCAGCATACTTGGAATTCTACCGAGCCCGGCGTACTTCGTAGCGAGAAATTTCGAGGCTGCACATGTGTAGACTCCGCGGTCTTAAAATCCCCACAATGCTTTGCGCACGGACCAATTTCCCCAAATCTGTGGCGGAAAATGTAAGGCGGGGCCTCTCATATGACGCACACCTGCACACTTGCTCGCCTGTTCCACTCTTCGTTTTCCGAATGCCAGGAAGGATTCTTGCCTCGCTTCTGGAGCAAGTGACTCGGAAGACATGTGCTACCAAGCGTACTACTCGACATTGAGAAACACCCTATATCTACTGCTAGAGTGAAACACAGCACAGCAGAGACACTGAACCAGACAATAGGTAACTGTGAGCAGCTGACCTGTCATAACAACTACAGTAACTGCCAAGAAAAAGTCATTATTAGCTGCTTAAAACATATCTGTAAGTCACCAGATGTTATTACCAGTGGCGACTGGTCATTAGGGGCAGGTGGGGCACAGCCCCACCTAGTGTCAGCAGAAAGTATTACAAATAATGATTACAAAAATGCAAAAAAATAAATAAAAAAATATATAAAATATATTTTAAGATCATGTTTAATCATCTGATTCGTCTGTACATTGCTGTTTTAGTCTGTGTTCTTCTAATTAGTGTGTCTACAGTCACAGTGTGTGCCTATTGAGCTGTTTAGAGCCATGTGGGACAAAACCTGATTATGCCCCTTCCTCTCGCTGTGAAGTCAACGGTGACTGTAAAAACTTCACTGCGCATGCTCAGAGTATTTTGTAATGTAATGTGTGTGGCAAAAAAATAATGACCAGAGGGGCACGGAGCTACCATCCCCACCATACGTCATCTCAAATCATTCAGAGCTGATTGGCTGTAAGTACGTGTGCCGCGAAAAGTGTGGTGCTTGAAGAGGAGACGAGAGAGCTGCAGTGACGCGTCCTAAAACCAGGAAGTAAGCACAAAAAAGCAATGAGATTTCTCCAGAGGATTTTAGAAAATAGCTCGAAATAAGATCTGTGGGAAACGTACCTGTTAGATAAATGCACGTTTTGATTAGCCGGATAACATCCACATGTCTACCCTACTTTTATAATTTTTTTATCATAAATCTATGGATTAGATTTATGATAGACTTTTGAAACTACAAGAACATAAGGAGGACTTTTACAAAAAAGTAATAGAAATGTTTGTCCAGAAGGATAGGAAAATGGAGTTCATCTTCAAGTCAAGGTAAGACCGCCATTTTATTGAAAATGGGATCTTACTAAGAGAGAACAATTCAATATTTAAATGATAAAATTACATTTTTTGGGTATCCTTTTGTTGAACTGTCTGTTTAAAATTATTCGAAGCATCAGACAAAAAAAGCTTTTGAAAATAATATTATATTTTGGTTTAGGTCAAAATATAATATTTGTAAACCTGCCAGTGCCTCACCAGCCATGAACCTCACTGCACGTCACTGCAGAAGCTTATATATAGACATCTAAGTTTTTTGTGCCCCACCACTTTTGTACATATAAAAACGCCACTGGTTATTACCTCCACCAAGGAGTTACTGGTTTGTTTGTCAGCAGGATTTCAGAAAGACCATAACATGTAGTGCACGTTTGTTGCAAAGCCAAGGAAGAAACAGTACCATTTGGAGGAAATACAGTCATGATACTTGCGTTGCTTCTTAGATACCAAGATCAGTGTTGCAAAGGAATATATCATATATATCATGGGCAACAATTTATATACTTTCGCAATCTTGCAGAAGTTAAATCTTGGCACATAAAGTCACTCTGCTGTCTATCCGTCTTCCCGATTCATAACAAACCTAAAATACATCATCCTCTAAGAGTAGTTTCAGATTAAACGTGTAATCATCTCAATATATTCAAGGCTTTCATTGTCATGTGTACATAGCTACAGTGTAGATATATCAATGAAAATCTTAGGTCACAGGCTCCTCCAACGGGGCAACACAATACAACAGATACAATAGTTAAAATAGTGCAAGGAGAGTCTATATACAAGTAATTGGAATATGTATATAGACTCTCCTTGCATATAATCTTTCTTGCAAATAAGCATTAGCTAAAAGAAGGCAGGAGGACTATGCAATGTCTTAAACACTAAGCAATCAAAGCCAAAGGAAGCTTAAACCCACTTTACATCCATACATGTTCCATCAATCATTCTCCAAGCTACTCACACTTCAGGCTCCACTACACAAGTTACAATCTCCATCCTCTGCTTCTGTTACCTTGCAGGTGAAGTTTCTTCAGTCTGATTGGCTTGCAGCACAGCGGCCCCATGTCGGAGATCATGTACCCAGATCAGTCCACAAATCAGAACGCAGATCAGTACACAGATCAGTCCGCAGGTAGCACCGACGGCCAGGCAGTGAGGCATGCTCGATGATGCTAGCGCTAACCAAAGCCGTCAAAGCAATCCTCATTCACTCCCATCCATTCATTCACTCTTTCTTCCTCCCGTTGGGTTCATTCAGCCGAGCGGGGCAGCAGGTCCGTTCCCTCGGACCCCCTGGGGAGAAGAAAATCCCTGAGGAGGAGCAACAAGGCTCTCTCTCTTTCTCTCCCTCTCTGTCTGTCTGAGAGTGTGTGTGTGTCTGAGAGTGTGTGCAGTAGCAGGGAGATGGGCTGTCCTCCGATCTTTGCCAAACTAACTTGTACACACACACACACAGATACAGATACACAGATACACACACACACACACACACACACACACACACACACACACACACAGATACACAGATACACACACACACACACACACACACACACACACACACACACACACACACACACACACACACACACACACACACACACACACACACACACACACACACACACCACACACACACCACACCACAGACAGGGAAAACACACAATGCTAGTCATTCTCTGTGAGATACAGACAGACAGAATTTGGCTTCTTCCTGAAGTCACACTTGTTCCAGGATCAAATTGAACTGAACCGTCTGAATGGAATATTGTCTGAGAAATACAGTATGTTTCTGTTGTAGTTAGCAAGTGGACTTTGGAGCCCTGCAGAGTGCAAGCTAGTCATTTGTTGATTTCTAATTCTTTCTTGTCTCTTTTCTTCACTCATATTCTGTCTTAAAAACAATTGTTGAAATCACGCGGTTAACAGGAAGTGTGTGAGGCTTCGTTCAGTTCTTGAAAATGCTGGTTAAAAGTAATAATTTGCCCCAAAAATGATCATGTGTATATCAATTGTATAACCAGCGTTACCATGAACTCTTGATGAAAACTTTAGTTTACCTTGCAAGACAATACATATGAAATATGACAATATATCAGTTGTCAACACGATACAAGAAGCAGACAAACTGCGATATTTGCGTCACTTTACTCCAAAATGTTTTTGATCTTGAGCTAATTTTTGTCAAGTATTAAATGCATATAGGAGTAAAAGAAGTAGGCTTTACCGTGTGATTATTTCATATGGACTAAATACCAGAGGTGGGGACTCGAGTCACATGACTTGACTCGAGTCAGACTCGAGTCGCATATTTTTTGACTTGAGACTTGCTTGACTAACATTGATAAAAGACTTGACTTGACTTTGACTTGGTATTCATGACTTGAGACTTGACTTAAGCTTGAGACAGATGATTTGAAAGGACTTGTCTGTTTAAAATTAAATATTTGCGTTTGTTTTTGTAGTGAGATATTACGTTTAGTTTTTTCGAAAAACGTGATTGGGTGATTATAGCGCCGTGCGCACAAACCTGGCAACCCACTAGACGGCAGGAGCGTCAGTTAACATGGCAGCGGCTAGCGTTACTCCAAAATAGTGAAGTTTGGATTCAAGGATTATGTTGTCGATGACGCTAATAAGAAGAGAACAGCGGTATGCAGGGTCTGCAGCATAAAGATCAGGGACACGACCACCACAACATCCAACTTCATTCGTCACTACAAAAAAACCCACAGAGGAAAGGTGCGTGAATGTGTTGTTTGCTAGAAAGCTAACGTTAAGTTTAAGCTATACGTTAGACTTGGTTTCAAATCGATTAAGCATTACAAAGAGAAGACAAAACGGTAAATGAACACTAGAACCGCCAAGGGATTCATTTTGACTAACCCTGATATGACGGGCTGTCAGGAGAGGGAGAGAGAGAGAGATATAGAGAGATATCGTCCGAGATCGCTAGCGAGAGCATCTCTCGAGAGAGAGAGAGAGAGAGAGAGAGAGAGCGATCTCTCTCGATCGCGATCTAGCGAGATATGATAGATAGAGATATATGATCTATCTACTCTCTCTTCAACGTTATGCTCTATCTGCTAATTCCCCTCTATGCCTCGTTTATTTCCCTGTGTTTATCAGAAGTTACTGTAAACTGTTAATAATGTGGTTGCATCTACTTTTAGTAGTTTGGTTTTAAATGTTGTTAATTGATCGTGTTTTTTTGCTTTGTGTAGAAGTGCATCATTCCTTGATTTATTGAAAAAATGAATCTGAACTTTTTAATCTGTTATGATGATAAACTGAAGCAATTTCTAAATTAACCCAATTAAGTGAGTTTTAAATCGTCCTACTTAGTTTATAAGGAAATGATGAAGAGGAACAAATTAAATGATTTGAAAATGATATCTATGTAGGTGCTGATGCTGTTGGCGGTTCTAGTGTTAACAGACATTTAAATTAAATATGTGTAATGGCAAATGCCATATATGATTTTCTTACCTGGAATTCTGCCTTTTTGAACAGACTTTTTGAGTCCTAGCTATATTGTCTGCAGTTCTAGGGTTAATATGAATCTAATATGATTGTCATCGGTCTAAATTAGATTTCAAATGATTAACTGTGTATGTAATGAAGATCATAGTGTGGGTTAAATCCATTTTCATAACCACTGTCTTTTAACTGATTTAAATGCGGAAACTGGGCTTATTCATCAGAATTTCATATGATTTGACTTGACTTGACTTGACCTGAGCAATGACTTGTCTTGACTTGCTTGACTCTCACCACAGTGACTTGGGACTTGCTTGATACTTGTAGGTCAAGACTTGAGACTTGCTCATGACTTGCACATGTAGGACTTACTCCCACCTCTGCCATGAACTCTTGATGAAAACTTTAGTTTGCCTTGCAAGACTATACGGTACAGTAGGTCTAGGAAATATGACAATATATCAGTTGTCAACACGATACAAGAAGCAGACAAACTGCGATATTTGCGTCACTTTACTCCAAAATGTTTTTGATCTTGAGCAAATTTTTGTCAAGTATTAAATGCATATAGGAGTAAAAGAAGTAGGCTTTACCGTGTGATTATTTCATATGGACTAAATACTATTGAATTACCATAAACTATGCTATATCAAGATGTATATTGTTATCCAAATATGAAATGACCTCGACATCAGGATAAAAGAGACCTACTCCAAGGTGAACAACAAATTGAAAACAGAGAAAGGACTTCATTCATTCAAGTAAAGGGGGATGTGTTTAACAACAGCAACACTATATCAAATGTATCATAACTGAGAAATGTTCCTTTAAACTTCCCTATGTGTCCTCATATGCATCATGCAATGCTTTTTAAAGGCTACTGATCAACACCTGAGGTCAAAGGGCACAGGAAGCTTAAGTTGATGTGGACTTGTTGTGTCTTTTTGGTAAAATAGCACTTTTAAAAGAGAGAGAAATCCTCTGGTGCACGTGTGTGGGCTGCATTAACCTCCAGTCCACCATAATGGCAGAAGCCGTCACGTTTGCACAGACACAAGTGTGTGTTTTGTGTGTGTGTGCTGTTTCCCCAGATGGCTTAATTGCTTCACACTACCACAACAGAGGGCTTATAGCCTCGAGTCAGCCGTTAAATACAAAGAATATTTTCTAAAATACCCAGTTATTTCCTTCATGCCCTCAGGCTTCAAACTCAGATCCGACTCGGCACATGACTGCTGAGTCGGCTTTGTCTGGAGAACACACGGATAACAACGCTTGGTGGGAGTCCAATTTTTAATTGCTCGCATACTCAACTACTGATGTTATTTCACACAAATGCCAAGAGGAAATGACTTCTCCTGATTCGACTGGGAAGCATTCAAGACTCTCAGGACTGCTGTACTGGGATACATGTGTATAAATGAACCGGTATAGAGTGGTGCAGTGATGATGAATTGTTGTAGGCCGACCTGGAAGTTGGCATCGCAAGGGATCGCTCGACAAAAAGCAAATAAATCTTCCATTGGATTTTGGAATATTGTATAAAATAATCTCCGTAGCAGCCAGCTGTTTATGAACACCACTTTTGGATTTTCGAACTGAAAGGCAATTGCCAGAGGTAAAAAGCTAATGTTAGGCCATAAAGGAACTACAGCACAGTCACATGACTTCACGTCAGAAACGCTAAGCTAAAGGCAGCTAATGTTGGGCGTTATGACATTTAGTCGTCTACAGCAAAATCTTCTCAGCTCGTGTTAACAACAAACCTTATTTCAAAAACACTGGCTTCAAGACAAGGGAGTGCTCAAATGCTAACTGATGTGTTTTAGGACTCATTCCCGCACCCCTCTATTCATGCACACACCTCGGCAATGACCCTGAAAACATGAATGATGATTTCATTTCACTTTCCTATAATGCCATGAGTCAATGTCGGAGAAAACGTCCTCCAGTGCTTCTCTTAAGCCATCTATAAAGAGGTGTGTGTGTGTGTGTGTGTGTGTGTGTGTGTGTGTGTGTGTGTGTGTGTGTGTGTGTGTGTGTGTGTGTGTGTGTGTGTGTGTGTGTCTGTCTGTTCAGGCTCCAGCATCTTGCTATCTGTCTTGTATCTACCTTCAGCAACAGGGGTGTGTATTCTATATCTCCTCAATAAAAAATGACCAAAGGATTTACCCTGTGGCTGCGGACACACACACACAGACACACACACACAGACGGACACACACACACACACACGCACAATCAGTCAGTGACAGGATCCAGATGAAAAGCCAAGGTCTCTGGGCTCTCTTGAAAGAAACGGCTCCTATCACAATGGACAAAAGAGTGCCGAGTGAGAAAAACCAGCAGCTTCATGTCCTCTTAAATCTTCGTCATGTTTAGATCAGATAAAATGCGTTAGATAAATATCTAAAACTCCAAATGTGAGGCATTTCTTTAGGCCTCCTTCCTCCTCCCGGTCTCTCTGTCTGCAGAAACTCTCAGTTCTCACCTCTCTGAGATGTTGACCGGCCATAAACAAAAACACACAGCGATGTCGGCCGTCTAAACACAAGCAGGGAGCTCCGAGCAAACACACACACACACACACACACACACACACACACACACACACACACACACACACACACACACACACACACACACACACACACACACACACACACACACACACACACACACACACACACACACCACACACACACACACACACACACACCACACACACACATCCTAACACTGAGCTCATGATGAAACCCCCTTATATGCTTCTGATAATGGAGCTATTACAAATCATTTCTATATATGCTTTAAAGGGCCCATGTCATGGCCATTTCCACTGATCATAATTACATTGTTGAGGTATACTAAAATAGATTTATACTGTGCAATTTTCCAAACTCACATTGGTTTCGCATACAGCATCTCTGTCAAGCATGTGTATTCAGCAGTATTCACTTTCTCCACTAAACGACTCGTTGGAGCTCTTGCCCCCCCCCTCCCTGTGAGCCTAGTGTGCTCCGATTGGTCAGCTCGGCCACTCGTTCTGATTAGTCAACCACCAGAGAGGCTGCGCCCATGTCAGTGCTTTTCCCGGCTGCTCTCAGCGTAACATCAGTCTTATCATGGCGTCGGTACAGCGGTATATTTTATATACATATATATTTTTAACTGTTGTTATAGAAGAGTGTGACGGCCCCAGGGCCTTTGTCTTACGATGGGGTGGAGCTGAAGAGGCTAATCAGCACGATCACGGACACCTCCGGACACAGTCTCTCTCCAAAGCGGCTGCAGGAAGACTAACTCTGCGATCCTCTCAACCACCTATCTTTGCATTTACCACAATAAATGTGCCGTGGTTTTGTAAACTCGTGTATGTCTCCTTGTCTTTCCGTTGTGGCCTACGAGCTACTCTCATAACAAAGAGTAAGTTATTTTTACCCGTTATAAACTACTACTGTTTGATGAGAAATCAAATCATGGTTTGCTATATATGAATTCAGGGAAGAAAGGATAGGCCTACTAAGTATTTCCATTAAACTTTATTTTTAGAAATGTACAAAATGAACATAAATATACATATATACACACGGTATATCATTCATTCCTCCTCCTCGCATCTTGCCTGCGCACAGTCGGTGCGGTGCCTTTTAGCACGAGGCCTCAGTAGTAGTAGAATCCCTTCCCCGTCATGGATTGTCCGCCAGGATCTGGCTGGACGAAATCAAATGCAAATCACAAAATATTAGAGAAACTTAGTTGTTTTAGATTAGTTAGTAGTAGTTGTGTAATGAACAGCTTGCCTGCTAATATGCTAACCTAGCTTTGTTTACCTTGGTAGCTAACACGATATGAACGTTAGCTTGGAGGAAAGGCAACTATAATGCAGTGTAATAAAACTACTATGAACAAAAGCTAGTGGTTCATATTAGGCTAGCAATAACGTGTTTATAATTGCAATCGTATACGGGTATTCTGCTACCATACAATGTAACTTGCATGAATACATTGTTTTGCGCTAGCATACAGCTAGCCTCGTTAGCTACATGCAGTATATGTACGGTCACAATGTACGGTAAATCACAGTACAGTATACTGTATGAGTATTCCGTGTGTGTGACTGCAGACATTCTCCTGCCATGACAAACATGTAAGGCCATCTGCTGACATTGTAGTTGATATATTTAAACGCTAGCAACGTAGCATCACAAAAATGTTTTTCTGACCAAAACTAGCTCTAGCTCCGTGTGTTAGATCGCTACGCCAGCTATAATGTAATTACGTTTCGCGACTGACCGGCAAATCACCCGGAGTATACTGTCAATAGGTATTTTGTGTGTGAATGCAGACATTCTCCTGCTATGAGATACATGTATGCAAGGCCATCTGCTGATATTAGAGTTGATATATGGAAACTCTAGCAACTTAGTTAGCACAGTTAGCACTGTGTCAATGGCTTAGCAGTCCAACACAGTTTACACATTTAAACAGTCTTGTTTGATAAATACACAAATAACAATGCAAACTTACAGGTTGTATACCCAGATCTTCCCCTGCTCCAAACGGTCCAAACAAGCTGTGCATATCCGGCCTCAAACTGGGCAATGTTTTGGAAGCTTTCGTCTGTGAAATGCCGGTTCTTCGAACCTCTGGAGGAGGAACACGACGCTGCTGGTGTGGCCATAGCTCTTCGGGATTGGTCCATTTCGTTCCGGGTACCGCATGACATCATGCGGTACCCGGAAGAATCAAATGGGCAGTGACGTATCTCCAACGAGGCGTTTTGGGGAGGTATTTTCTGTGTTAGAGTTTTACTCGCTACAGGGTGTACTTTGAGGGTTTTGACTCTGCACACCGTTTACATGCATAAAAACCTTCATAACACACAAGGGGACGGGTAATAACCGGAAAAGCATGACATGGGAGCTTTAACATATAGGTTGACACTTGAAAAGATCACCATACAAACATCCTAAAAGGACGGCACCATCGTGGTTAAGTGTGATGTAGAGTAGGATAACTAAAATATACACTGGGCACAGGCAGGAAGACTTCCAGAAACTATCCTTAGTAAATGTTAACATTGACAACAGCAGGGAATGTAAGAAGTGTTATATTGACTGTAATGATGACTAAAAACCTCTATAATGTTCACAGTGTCCATTGGCTAAAACTAAAATATCTTTGACTAAGATAAGATTAAAATGCCCTTACTTGTAGTCAACGAAAACTTGACTTTAAGGTTGTCAAAACGTGATAAAGACATAATAAGAATCACGTGAAAGTAAGTATGGATTGACTCAAACGTAAAGGTTTCTCGTGGTCGATCCATCAGTCTGCTGAGCTGCGTCAGTACATCAGAAAGCAGCTCCACATGATGGAGGACACCACTTTATTTTCTATTTATTCCACGGTGCTTCTCGCGGGAATTGAATGTAACACATGTCAACAGATCTGAGGTCAGGCATTGTGAGATCAGGGGATAAGGAGAAGAGTCATGCTTTACCAACACTGCTCTCTGCTGTCTGGATGCAGAACAGCAACTAATATCCTCCACCTGGATCCAATTGCTCAAACAAAGCAATATGTAGCCTCTGAATACTGCATGATTGATGATGACATATTTGTTTTTGTTATCAGTCTCTTTTTGCATTGTATATAAAACTAGCTGCGGATCTCGATCAGGATTTAGTGGCTTTCTGGTTGAATTTAAATAACAAAAACAAACGTGGAAAAGCAGGAATTCATTACGTATATGGAGAGGACTATGAGTTTTAAGTACAGGAGAAGAAGGGATGTGGGAGGAGCTGGTGTTACCTGGCAGGATCTCAAACAGGTGTCTTCCTGGTTCGTCCGGATTGGCTGTGAGCTCGGTCACCTGACATCCCTGCAGAGGAATACAGCCCTGAAACACAGAGAGAGAGAGATTATTATTAATTGTATTATTTTGTATATCACTATTAAGGGACTGTAGGACAAATATTAGAATAGGAAGGAATATTGTGTATTTGTATCTTAATATTTTAGGTGGAGAAAACATTTTGTGTCACCACTGTTTCTCAGATTCCCTGGCAAACAATGACATTCAACCTAATTAATGGTCCAAAAGAGCTGCATCTTGAGATAACATTTTTCTATTTCCCTCAATATGTCCATCCTTAAATCACCTCTTAGCCTTCCTTCCTCTCTCCTCTTCCTCCCCCGCCTCCTCCCCCCCTGTCAAATGTTTAAGCACCCGCCCCCCCCCCCTCATGTGATTGAACAGGCAGCAGCAGATTATCAGAATACATTATCCAGATCAATACCCATTTAGCCCCGAGAGGCGAGGCGATGCCAGCGTCTGAGGCTCTGCAGGCTGGCATCGCCTCCTCCAGACGGGCTGCCGACCGCCAACATTAGTCGCCATGGCTACAAATGGAAAGGGGTGGGATGGGGTGAGACAGGAGGAGAGGAGAGGGGGGGGGGGGAGGGAGGTCCCAAGGGTGCTATGTGCTCGGAATAACAGGAGTATCTGGCCGGGGACGAATGAATCAACACGTCACCCCACAGCACAAATCACAGTGAAGCAGGGATATCTCGTTTAAAGACCTACTTGTTCTCCCGTGCTTTTGCAGACCACGTATCAGTCTGTGTTTTCTAAATTGGGGTTTTCTATTTTGTTGTGTTTTCAAATGTGTTTTCATCATGTATGAGGGTTTTCAGTCTGTGGCTATCGAGAGGCGAAGTCCCGCCCATCTACTTCCGACCCATGGGACCTTATTTCGGAAAAATTATGGGTCAATGGGTTGAATTGTGCCACGAATTACACATATGATGTTTGTCAATCTTAAAAAAAAATGTCCATGTCAAAAAAGTCACAGTTTGTCGTAAAACTGTTGAAATATAAGACTATGAAAAATACGCAACTAGAAAGACTACAAATCCCAGAGTCCCGGTCCCGCATGCTGGCTCTTATGAACCGACTAACTCCCCTTGTGTGTATGTACAGCTCTCAACATGCCCAGACTTGGAGTGATTTTCACCTCTTTTAATACTTTCCGCGTCATTCTGAAAGAAAGAAGTGAAATGTGCCAACGTGACGGCCGTCTTGGTGTGTGGTGCGAGACGGGAGATGTAGTTCATTGAGCGGTTTCACACCAAAAAAAGTGTTACTTGTTACTACGTAATCTTTTAAATTGACAAACATCATATGTGTAATTCGTGGCACAATTCAAACGGGATCAAAAGATAATCTTTCTCTCTCCATTGACTTCAATACATACTTTTTCTGAAATAAGGTCCCATGGAGGTCCCCCGGAAAGGGAGGGACTTCGCCTCTCTATAAGTAAGGTTTTATTGTCTCGTGCTTTTACATTTGTTTCTTTTGTCCTATCGGTTTTGTCTAAATGTATTCATGCTGCTTTTTTATATATGTATTGATGTACAGCACTTTGGTCAACTCTGTTGTTTTTAAATGTGCTATAGAAATAAAGTTGGATTGGATTGGGATAAAAACACATGAGGTCAGATTTACTTTGATACAGAATTGTGTAACTAAGTACATGTTTACATCCAACTGCACCTTATATTCTACCTCATACCGTTTTTATAGAACACATTTATTTATAGTTTTGTAACTGCACTGATAAATGTGCAATAACTGACCGTATTGTTCTTGTATTTGTATGGTAATGTTGTATTGTTTTGTAAGCGTACTGTTCAATGTATCATAGGTCCAATTTATAGTCACTTTATATATTATATATTAAAAGTTTTAACTTGTATTGTCAAATGATACTTACAGGGTTCATACACTTTTTCACCAATGATTTTCAATGACTTTTCCATGACTTCTCCATGACCTTTACCTCATTACCTCAAAAAATTACTCTTTCTCAGCGGTACCACTGAAAATTGTTTATTTTAACATGGAACAGAAAAAGTTCTGAAACATGTTGTGCCTATCTAAAACAAATCAAATTAGCTTCTATAGACTAAAGCAACTCAAATCTCTCACCAGCAAAATACCTCGACAGTTAAATGCCATTTTACGTTTCATTACTATACAGTATTTATTATCATTATAGTATTACTATTTCGGCGATTAGATAAAATATAAATTATATTTGATGCAACTTTAGTTACATTTCCATGACTTTTCCAAAACTTTGGGAAAACTATTGTTTTCCATAACTTTTCCAGGGCCTGGAATTTGCATTTTGAATTTCCATGACTTTTCCAGGTTTTTAATGACCGTAATAACCCTGTACTTATCTGTTATGTCTGTTATGTGTGATTGCACCATTGAGAATGCTTGGAATTTCGCTGTGCTCTGTGTAGTGACAATAAAAGGAATCTAATAAAAACACATTTACTTTGGTACATAACTGTGTTTTAAGACGCAGCAGCATGTAACAGGCCTGCATATCAATTAGAAATGAAAATATATGCAAATAAACAATAGAAAGCAAGATGTGTAGAGAGTGCGCACACTCGATACACTTTAATAGACTAACCTACCGTTAAAAAGACTATAAATATAGGACATATACATTATTAATGTTTTAATTATTGATCCCGCAGGCATTTAAATTCTGAACTCTGTAAAGCGTTGTAAGAAGGGGAAGAGGAAGAGTTGCGTTTATTATATCTTTAAACCAGGGGTCTTCAACGTTTTTCAGGACAGGGACCCCCAAACTGATGGAGAGCTGGAGCAGGGACCCCCCTACTATATGTATGGCATACAATTGTGTTTTATATTAAACGGGGCCTAGTGCCGTGTATAAACATAGCTACTCTGTTATTGTACATTCAATACTAAGCTATTCAAATAATGACAGAGCCAGCGTGTGTCATGCGGCCTCGTGATTGGCACAGCAGCGATAGGGGCGGGTCCTCCCCTTTGTGTACAGGAGGCCTGGTGGTACCTCCGCGGACCCCCTGTTGAAGACCTCTGCTTTAAACCATAGTTAAGACTGATTAAATCTATAGGATATATTTACCAAATAATATATTGATGGATCTGTCTACGACAAAAAAAAAACACTTTTAAAGATATTGTGAAATTCATACACTTTGCTCAACACTACAGGTAAGATTTATAAAGCGTAATGTTTATATATTGAAATGAGACATTGTGTAATGCTATCTTTAGGAGAAATCTACCAACACAAGAAGACTAAGGAAGTAAAATACATCTACCTAAATAAGTATTTGGGATGTTTTCATTCCACTTGTGACAAAAAAGACATGATAAGGAAGCAATAAAACTCTCAAAATGGCCGATTAAAAAACACTTTTTTTTACCTTCAGTGTCTGGCATTTATATCCAATGAGACTTACTGATAACTCAATCTCAAATCCAGCAGTGATTTTATACCTAACGTATGATTTGTGTTTATGACCTACATGTTTGAACTCTTTTAAATAGCATGTAAGTTAGTAATATGAACAACTAAATGCGTATTTTTTATGTTTTTGTTCCACTTGTGTAAAAGAATACATGTAGTGGAAGCTAAGAAGCAGCACTTAGCATTAAAAATGGAGGCACAACAACACGTCTCACCACTTTAAAAATGATATATGATCTTGTGTGATGAATTGCATTTGAAGAGTCGATTTGTATTCGCAGCCCTGATGTCCAAAATACAAATCGATCACGTGTTAAGTGAAGTTTTGAAAAGGATTCATCCCGGCATGATGACAAGGAAGAGGAAAACCGGCATACATCCTGCTTCAGTATTGCCTTCCCCTCTCCACCAATTATCACATATTTTTATCTCAGAGGGGGGAGGGGTCTTGTTCTTCTGCTGAGATACTAACCCCCCCCCCCCAACCCACCACTGAGAGCCTCCAATTTCCTATCGATTAGAAGATGAGAGGGGAGAGTGTGTGTGCGTGTGTGTGTGTGTGTGTGTGTGTGTGTGTGTGTGTGTGTGTGTGTGTGTGTGTGTGTGTGTGTGTGTGTGTGTGTGTGTGTGTGTGTGTGTGTGTGTGTGTGTGTGCGTGCGTGTGTGCGTGTGTGTGTGTGTGTGTGTGTGTGTGTGTTAAATCCACAGGGAGTTGCAAATCAATACACACCGGACAGCTATTGGCAAGCTCTGATTAAAGGCAGTCTGTCAGAGCCTTCAGTCAGATGTTCCCCACAGAATGGTGAGGCGGAGAACACGTCATCCTGTGTGTGTGTGTGTGTGTGTGTGTGTGTGTGTGTGTGTGTGTGTGTGTGTGTGTGTGTGTGTGTGTGTGTGTGTGTGTGTGTGTGTGTGTGTGTGTGTGTGTGTGTGTGTGTGTGTGTGTGTGTGTGTGTGTGTGTGTGCTGGATAAACGACAGTGATGGCAGACGGCTGCATCCTGCATTAAATGAACAGCGTTAGTGCAGAATGAGGACGGAATAAATCAATAAAAGTGTCAGGGTTTCAGCCAGAAATGTAAAGAGATGATTATTAAGGTCTTAAGAGTGTGTGTGTGTGTGTGTGTGTGTGTGTGTGTGTGTGTGTGTGTGTGTGTGTGGGCCTGCTGTCTTTTGTTGTTGGATTACATCATCGCCTCATGTTACGTGTAAGCCTGTCAGCTACGATGAGTACCACACAACGTCGTTTATCCGACTAGTGTGTGTGTGTGTGTGTGTGTGTGTGTGTGTGTGTGTGTGTGTGTGTGTGTGTGTGTGTGTGTGTGTGTGTGTGTGTGTGAGGTCAGTCCAGGCCAGCTACCGTATTGCTTACTGCCTGAATCAGCCTCATCATGTGGAAAATGTGAGTCAGCAGCCCTCCCTCGTCACAGAAGATTGATCAGAGATTTTAAATATTTTTACGATGGTGCAGTGATGGAGGCGTCACACACTCTCTGTGGTTTACACTAATGCACTCTAAGACGCCCTGTCAGTGTGACGAGTCATCATTAACACTGTGAGTTTGTAGACAATAAAGCACATAAGGTAGTGTTGTTTGTGGAGTTTACTTAAAGTGGACCTATCATGCTATATTTGAATAATATAGTGTAGGACCATACCTATATAAGGCATATTTATACTTTTTTTTTTTCAAAATACCAAACAGATCATGCATTTTAGCCATGCCTCATTTCGCTCAATTTGCACTTTTTTACCCCTGTTTTTGCAAGGGCAGATTCTGTGAGAACAGCACCACCTACAGGCCTGGCATATGTACTACAGCGTCTCCAGCGCTTTCGAACGGCAATGGCCGTGGCTGTCTCCTCCTGATTGGTGGAGTTGGCCCAATAGCCGTAGCGCCACTGTCCTGACGTCAGGACAGTGTTCAAATCTGGATCAGTTTTTATCAGATCCGTTGCAGCCCCTTTTTTAGAGATTTGGGTATGGAGGAAAATAGAGAGGGTTGTGTTTTCTGACACTTGGTGAGTTCCCTGGAACACCGGGGACACATATTCATGTATAAAAGACGTACAAAAGTGCATTTTGCATGATAGGTCCCCTTTAAAGAACATCACTAGTGTAAATTGTAGTACGTTTTACTGTCATTTTACTGCAGGCCTTCCCTGATGTCTTCAGCTCCTGCACATGAAGAGCCCCTTGTATTGACCCTTTGACTGTCTGAGTTTTTAATAATCTGTCACTTAGGGATGCCAGTTCCATAAAACAAGGAAAAACACAAACTCTAAATCTTTAGATGAACAGAAAATAGCATATATTTCAATATCCCCCCAAATCCCCTGGTCCACAAACAAAAGTCAACTCTAGGTTTTCTTTTTCAAACATTTGTAGTAAAGAATAGTCCATTAATTAAATTCAAAACGTATGAAAATCAAATGGAGAGATATACTGTAGTTCTCCACTTAAACAGTAACAGGAAGTTTGGGAATTCATGTCCCTTAAAATGGCTTCAGTCTGATGTATTGTGCTGCCACCTGGAAACCCACATCCTAAATAGCATTGAGCACCTTATCAGTATCTAAAAAACTAATTTGAGATAATGTAAATTGACTTTTGCAGCACCCTCTGGAGCCACATAATACTTTATAAAATGTATTAATTGGTGGCGTCTCCCTTAAAATGTAATTTAGAACAGCCTCACTTTACCACAAACACTACTTGACTCAAGGGATTGGGAAGCAGCACCACGGGGGCAAAGATAAAACACTTCCACTTAATTGAGTAAATGTAATCACATCAGACCTACAGTAATTCATTTCCACATTTCGTGTCCCCTCTTCTTCATGTCTCTTCTACATCAACATGTGTCCCCTCTTCTTCATGTCTCTTCTACATCAACATGTGTCCCCTCTTCTTCATGTCTCTTCTACATCAACATGTGTCCCCTCTTCTTCATGTTCTGTTGCTACATCACATGTGTCCCCTCTTCTTCCTGTCTCTTCTACAATCAACATGTGTCCCCTCTTCTTCATGTCTCTCTACATCAACATGGTGTCCCCTCTTCTTCATGTCTCTTCTACATCAACATGTGTCCCCCTCTTCTTCATGTCTCTTCTTCATCAACATGTGTCCCCCTTCTTCATGTCTCTTCTACATCAACATGTGTCCCCTCTTCTTCATGTCTCTTCTACATCAACATGTGTCCCCCTCTTCTTCCTGTCTCTTCTACATCAACATGTGGTCCCCTCTTCTTCATGTCTCTCTACATCAACATGTGTCCCCTCTTCTTCATGTCTCTCTACATCAACATGGGTCCCCTCTTCTCATGTCTCTTCTTCACTCAACATGTGTCCCCACGTTCTTCATGTCTCTTCTACATCAACATGTGTCCCCTCTTCTTCATGTCTCTTCTACAATCAACATGTGTCCCCTCTTCTTCATGTCTCTTCTTCATCAACATGTGTCCCCTCTTCTTCATGTCTCTTCTACATCAACATGTGTCCCCTCTTCTTCATGTCTCTTCTACATCAACATGTGTCCCCACTTCTTCATGTCTCTTCTACATCAACATGTGTCCCCTCTTCTTCATGTCTCTTCTACATCAACATGTGTCCCCTCTTCTTCATGTCTCTTCTACATCAACATGTGTCCCCTCTTCTTCATGTCTCTTCTACATCACCATGTGTCCCCTCTTCTTCATGTCTCTTCTACATCACCATGTGTCCCCTCTTCTTCATGTCTCTTCTTCATCAACATGTGTCCCCTCTTCTTCATGTCTCTTCTACATCAGCATGTGTCCCCTCTTCTTCATGTCTCTTCTACATCAACATGTGTCCCCTCTTCTTCATGTCTCTTCTTCATCAACATGTGTCCCCTCTTCTTCATGTCTCCTCTTCATCAGCATGTGTCCCCTCTGTGTAAAGAGACTCTGAAAGTTTCAGGAACAAAGATTCTCTCTCTTTTTGTCCTGATCCATTTTTATAAAAACCTGTCTGAAAATGAGCTGATCAGATTTTGGCCACTTTGTGATGTCATAACGATGTTTTGTCTTGTGTAACCATTAGCCAATCACCAACCAAGGTAACCCCCCCCCCCCCCCCCCCACCTTATCACCTGAATCTCCTCCTAGAGCACCATTGTGTTCTTTGTAACCAAATCTCTCTCAGAGGGGCGTGGGGAGGGGCTCCTTATTTTCATCTAAAGTAACAGACAGAGAATCAGCACTTTGGAAACAGGGCTGAAACAGAGGGGATTATGGGATGCTGCAATGATCTGTTTGGTGTTTCAGCCAATCAGAGACATGTTCTGTATATATCTGAGACCTGTAATATATTGATGAGAAACAGTATAATAGGGGACCTTTAATAACTCCCTTCCACTCCTCAGTCTAAACATGGCCGCCGTGTTACCTGTGGCTTGGTTTCTTCCTCATCTTTGTAGAAGAACAGCTGATCTGAGCGCAGCACGAACCATCGCAGCTGCCAGTTCTTCATGATGCTGCGCTGCTTCTTCAGCCAGCCGCCCTTCAGAGCGCCCTCCTGCAGGCTGGGGGAGGCGGGTCGGCCTCGAGACACCTCGCCCATCACCATGCTCTTTGACCTGGCTGCTAACACACACAACAAAACACCAATTTAAAAATCTGTTAGAAAAATATCCCTCGTCCCCGGCTTGAGCTTCAAAACAGGATCCATGTATTTATGATCCTCTCCAGAATGGAAGTAGTCATCACATACAGAGCATCAACTAGTTCCTGAACAGTGTCCTTTACATGCTGATATACAAGAGAGGGAGTTACACAGTCACAAGATGGAGGAATACCGGTTCTTCTAGTTAATCATACATCCTGTTATGCACAAAATACTGAGTTTTTCTCAAAATTCTTACTTTTGCTCAAAATCTCAAAATTCTTACTTTTTCTCAAAAACTCAAAATTCTTACTTTTTCTCAATCTCAAAATTCTTATTTTTTCTCAAAATTCTTACTTTTTCTCAAAATTCTTACTTTTTCCTCAAAATCTCAAAATTCTTAAAATCTCAAAATTCTTACTTTTTCTTCAAAATTCTTAAAATCTCAAAATTCTGACTTTTTCCTCAAAATTCTGACTTTTTCTGAATACTTAAAATTGTTAATAATCCCTGGTCACCGGCTTGAGCTTCAATCTCAGGATCCATGTATTTCTGATCCTCTCCAGAATGGAAGTAGTCATCACATACAGAGCATCAACTAGTTCCTGAACAGTGTCCTTCACATGCTGATATCCAAGAGAGGGAGTTACACAGTCACAAGATGGAGGAATAGAAAGCAGTATTCAATGTTTACTTCAGATTAGCTCCACGTCAGAAATGATCATGCTTATCATATGTCTATCTCCATAGAGGCTGAATCATCATGTTAATCACATAGCTATCATATGCCTAAAACAGTCCTGATGCTCTTCTAGGTAATCATACATCCTGTCATGTACACAGCTACAGTTGGGATACCTTTGTTATCATGTGGACTCTGATATTGGAAGAGTACATTCAGTGTTTTCCCAACAAAAACTAACTTTATTTAGATTTCAATGGAAGAAACAATCCTTGATAGAGGGGTTTGGGGCTGTGAGGGGAATTCTTACACACAATAGAGAGGGTTTATTGAAAGGCTTAAATTAAAGCGTATATTAGTGTACAGTCACATTGTATGCCACCATTACTTCTGCCAAACTCTCCTCAGGTTTAACTAATTCTGAGACTGGTTATAAACATATTGGCCTTCAGTCTAGACTCCAAAAAACAAAAAAAAG
Organism: Trematomus bernacchii; assembly: GCF_902827165.1. Taxonomy (NCBI): domain Eukaryota; kingdom Metazoa; phylum Chordata; class Actinopteri; order Perciformes; family Nototheniidae; genus Trematomus; species Trematomus bernacchii. The sequence goes on along the minus strand of NW_022987652.1, from coordinate 23,277 downwards.
GCACAACCTAAACATTAAGATGGACGTCACAGCTGTTCCCATCTTCCTGGTTTGACTTAAAGGGGACCTATCATGCAAAATGCACTTTTGTACGTCTTTTACACATGAATATGTGTCCCCGGTGTTCCAGGGAACTCACCAAGTGTCAGAAAACACAACCCTCTCTATTTTCCTCCATACCCAAATCTCTAAAAAAGGAGCTGCAACGGATCTGATAAAAACTGATCCAGATTTGAACACTGTCCTGACGTCAGGACGGTGGCGCTACGGCTATTGGGCCAACTCCACCAATCAGGGGAATGTGGGGTTGGGCCACGGCCGCTCGAAAGCGCTGGAGACGCTGTAGTACATATGCCAGGCCTGTAAGTGACGCTGTAGTCTGCTACAAAAGCAGCGAAGAAGACTTCCTGCCCATAGTTACCATGGTTACCCTTCTGTTTATTCTCCGCAGTGGCTTTCTTTCTCCCTCCCCGAGGCAAGCGTTTGCTCCCGCTGCTTTAATTCAATGCAATCCCTCCCCGTCGAGGCAAGCACTGTAATTCTCTCCGGTTAGTCCACCAGCAGATGACAAACACCCACCTCTCCGCCTCTTCCAAGGAACGAGGGGACCGTGCGGCAGAGTTTCAGTTTCAGTTTCTTTCACCGGTCAAGATGTCCGTTAAAGTTTAAATCTTCCGGACAAAATTTGAAAAGTGCCGGTCAAAGGTCTTCTTTGTTATTTATTGAGCTTTAAAACAAATGAATAACGACTCTATATAGGCTATAATAAAACACGGAGGACGGAGATCTCTTTTTCTCCCCCTCTTCTGACAGCCCAGCAGCTGATCAGAGCACGTCTCCCCTCTCCTGCAGGGGGGCGTGGTCAGCAGAATCAGACCCGTAGACAGCAAACAGCACATAGAGCGAAATGAGGCATGGCGTAAATGCATGATCTGTTTGGTATTTTGAAAACAGAAACGTATAAATATACCTTATATAGGTATGGCCCTACAATATATCATTTAAATATAGCATGATAGGTGTCCTTTAAGGCCTACTTCAATGATTCCTAACATGAAAAAGGCAATTGTAATATAAAAATATCCATTATGTCCAATATTTGAATACTTTAATATATACTTATAAATATGAATGAGCTCAATGCCTTAACACAGTCCAGATCCTCAGCTTTAGTCCAGTAAAGCGTCACTGAAGTTCATCTTTGTCGACAAATCTTCATTTCATTTGCAGTTCTGTCTTTTATTCCACGGCTTAGACTCGTTTCAGTCTCTGCTTCCTTTGAGTTTTTCAAAAGCACTTTCCTCCAACTTTTAGCTAGTCAATTCATGCATCATTTATATTCTTGCTCTTTGTCCACTACATCTTTTGGGTGGATTTCCAGGCCATTGGACTCCATTGGAATGACAATTTAAAAACGAAATTCAATTTCCTCTTATACATCGCCTGCTCTACTGGACAGTCCTAGACCAAATGCAAATGATCCCCAGTCAGCCAGCATGTTCTCCAACATTAAAACACCACATTATTCTGTCCTTCCATCAAACTCTTTACATAAATCTCTTTATTTTACATAAACGCAGGCGGAGAGTGAAGGGGTCGACAAGGGATTCATTTGGGGTGAATTCAGCTTCTGTCTTTTACATTTTCTCTCCAATAGAAGCGTGGGTTATCCCCCATTGTGTATGCCACACACACACCCACACACACACACACACACACACACACACACACACACACACACCACACACCACACACACACACACACACACACACACACACACACACACACACACACACACACAGACACACACACACACACACACACACACACACAAAAAACCCACCCACCCAACCAACCAACCAACCAACCACCCCACCCACCCCACACACACCCACACACCCACACCCACACCCCCCCCCCCACACACACACACACACACACACACACACACACACCACACACACACACACACACACACACACACACACCCCGGGCTGTGAGACGCCTCTAGATGAAGGCGCGGTGGGACTGCAGAGAGGTTGCAGGCAAATAATGACAGAAAGCAGATCAAAAAGAGAGTGCACAGGGGGAATACACACACACACAGACATATACAATAGACACACACACATTATAGACACACACACATAGACATAGCCTCAGGTGACAGGGATCCCCCCCCCCTTCCATTTCAGAGGTCCTTGGGAGAGACTCATTGTGTGGAATAGCAGCAGAGTATTGGGGCTTTGAGCCGGGATAATAAGCCCACATGGGACCGACTGGATCACTCCCAACAAACGGGTGTAACCTGAGCTCAGTCAAGGACAGCTTTAAAAGAGCGGGGGGGGGGGCATGGCAGCAGCTTTATGACATCATTGCAACGTGATATCGGGTTTGTCTCCACCGGGCTTTACTCATGTTGTAAGACAACAGCTGTGAAGAAATCGTCATATGTTCATTGTACAACGTTTTATTTTTTATTTTTACATTTGGTGTTCATTCTTGTCTCTATGCTTTTTTAATATATATATTTTCTTTTTATAATCCTTATCAGGGGTTTTTCTAGAGAAATATAGTATGAGGTGATACTGTGGCGCTGATCTTGTTTATAAGATAAATACATTCTCACAAGAACACGACGCCCGTATACAAGATGGCGACACGGAAGTAAACAACAACGTGACGTCGGAGCTCCGTCAAAACAAAGCCGTCTCTGCCGTCTGACGCTCTATTTCACACGATATTCATATTTTTTGAGTAATTATACAGTTTTTGACGAACAGAAATATTGTTTTCTGGCAACACTTTAACATTTTACGGGTAAAATCTGCATTTTGGTATGAGGGTGAACACAGAGAGTAACGCAGCGTCCACACGGCGGCGTGCGTTGAAGCTTGCCGGTAGGCGTGTCTGGAGCGCGACCAACAACCAATCACATGAATCTCCCGCCCCGGACACACAAGCATGCGGTTTGATTGGCTAGAGCTTGTACTGGCATATCATTTGATTGGCTGACGTTTCCGTCGAAGCTTCAAAAGTAGAACATTGCTCTGCTTTTGAAGACGACAATGCAGTTCGGCAAAGCGTGACGTCACCCCATTGAAAGTGAATGGGCACGGCAAATCAAATTGGTGTTTCTGAAATTGGATTCAAGACAGCAGCGTTGGTATGACTTTTGACAATGTTTAACAATCATATTGCATTAGTTGACTCGTGTCAGATGCAGGAATGAAAGCGTGTCTTTAAATTGAGTTATTGGCAAGCTAAGACGAAGGA
>NW_022987652.1:0-15000 GCF_902827165.1 Trematomus bernacchii | reverse complement strand
TGTGTGTCTGTATCTGTGCATGCTATCATCTCCACAGGCTCATTATCTGAGTGTGTCAGTGTGTGAATGTTTTATCCATGCATCGCGCTCTTCTCCCTCGCAGTATCTATCTGTATGCCTCGGAAAAAGGGCAGGATGTCAGTGTGTTGCTACATGTGCAGGACTTTGATCATAAAACCATGGTAACGCAGATCAAAAAGACACAGCATGAGAATGAAGCAGCTGATATGTGGGCAATTAAAGCTGCTCCTACATTTCTGGTGCCAGCTACAGGAAAATGAACCAAGAAGAACCCCATTACAGCGTTATGTCCCCAACAGTGACTGAAGCACAGCAGAAATGTGTTTTTAATGGAGCAGGTGTTTGATGATGAACTCATTTAGTGTTTCTAGTAGCATCCTAGATTAAGAGCAAATTGGGTTTTTTACTTCACAAGCACTTCCAATTAAGAGGTGCTCTGAAAGGAAGGAGTAATCCCATAATATGTTAATTAGACCTCAGGGGAGGATCCAATCATTAGTCCGGTAAATATTGCTTAAGCAAGAGTTCCACATTTTGGGAAATACACTTACTTTCTTGGTTGGATGAGAAAATTGATACCACTCATGTCTGTAGGCTAACAATGAGGCTAGAGCTAGCAGAACGTTAGCTAAGATTAGCATAAAGATAGCTAGCAATTGGAAACAACTAGCCTTGCTCTGTTTCAAACAAATCTGCATTTAACTTAAACGTATTGTCTTAACAATTTAATAAAATATTAAGTCTTTCAAAACATTTGTAATAAAAGGAGCTTTAGAGGAGGCAATAGCGCCTGCTCTTAAGACTAAGCTAAGCTAACTGTCTCATAGCTCCAGTGTCACGTTTCTATGGCAAAGAAAGCACATTCTTTCCCCTAAAATGCCCAACTATTTGGAATATAATATTCATAACTATGTTTTCATTAGTGTGTAATCAGCTGAAACTAGGAATTGTGTTTTTAGTAGCTTACACTGAGCCCTTCATTTCTACAAAGTGAGTCTTTTTTTCCAATGAGTTTTATGTTTCCCAGAACAGACAACCTGTGTCACAAAAAACAAGCTAACGTTCCACATTTTAAACAACACATAGCTTATATATACTGTAGCATATATTCACTGTTTGCTAGTTAAACTAGCGCTGCTCATTGTTTACAGTCCGATAAGAATCTTGGAAATGATTGGAGTTGAGAGACGCGTAGGACCGGATTGTTTTACAAGCATTCAGTTTACAAGCTAATTTCAAGCTACATCGTTATAGCCAATGGGTTAACATTACATTGCATTTAGCTGACGCTTTTATCCAAAGCGACTTACAATAAGTGCATTCGACCAAGAAGATACAAACTTAAAGAAAACAGAATCATATAAGTACATCAGGTTTCATAGAGCCGAAACATTTCAAGTGCTTCTCAACTAGCTTTAGATAAGCCAGTCCTTTGTTAGTATATAAGTGCTTTGTTAGTATATAAGTGCTTAGTTAGTATGTAAGTGCTTAGTTAGTATATAAGTGCTTTGTTAGTATATAAGTGCTTAGTTAGTATGTAAGTGCTTAGTTAGTATACAAGTGCTTAGTTAGTATGTAAGTGCTTAGTTAGTATGTAAGTGCTTAGTTAGTATGTAAGTGCTTAGTTAGTATATAAGTGCTTAGTTAGTATGTAAGTGCTTAGTTAGTATACAAGTGCTTAGTTAGTATGTAAGTGCTTAGTTAGTATACAAGTGCTTAGTTAGTATACAAGTGCTTAGTTAGTATGTAAGTGCTTAGTTAGTATACAAGTGCTTAGTTAGTATACAAGTGCTTAGTTAGTATGTAAGTGCTTAGTTAGTATGTAAGTGCTTAGTTAGTATGTAAGTGCTTAGTTAGTATATAAGTGCTTAGTTAGTATATAAGTGCTTAGTTAGTATACAAGTGCTTAGTTAGTATATAAGTGCTTTGTTAGTATATAAGTGCTTAGTTAGTATGTAAGTGCTTAGTTAGTATATAAGTGCTTTGTTAGTATATAAGTGCTTAGTTAGTATGTAAGTGCTTAGTTAGTATACAAGTGCTTAGTTAGTATGTAAGTGCTTAGTTAGTATGTAAGTGCTTAGTTAGTATGTAAGTGCTTAGTTAGTATGTAAGTGCTTAGTTAGTATGTAAGTGCTTAGTTAGTATACAAGTGCTTAGTTAGTATGTAAGTGCTTAGTTAGTATACAAGTGCTTAGTTAGTATACAAGTGCTTAGTTAGTATGTAAGTGCTTAGTTAGTATACAAGTGCTTAGTTAGTATACAAGTGCTTAGTTAGTATGTAAGTGCTTAGTTAGTATGTAAGTGCTTAGTTAGTATGTAAGTGCTTAGTTAGTATATAAGTGCTTAGTTAGTATATAAGTGCTTAGTTAGTATATAAGTGCTTAGTTAGTATGTAAGTGCTTAGTTAGTATACAAGTGCTTAGTTAGTATGTAAGTGCTTAGTTAGTATATAAGTGCTTAGTTAGTATGTAAGTGCTTAGTTAGTATACAAGTGCTTAGTTAGTATACAAGTGCTTAGTTAGTATACAAGTGCTTAGTTAGTATACAAGTGCTTAGTTAGTATACAAGTACTTAGTTAGTATACAAGTGCTTAGTTAGTATACAAGTGCTTAGTTAGTATGTAAGTGCTTAGTTAGTATATAAGTGCTTAGTTAGTATATAAGTGCTTTGTTAGTATACAAGTGCTTTGTTAGTATACAAGTGCTTAGTTAGTATACAAGTGCTTAGTTAGTATATAAGTGCTTAGTTAGTATACAAGTGCTTAGTTAGTATACAAGTGCTTAGTTAGTATACAAGTGCTTAGTTAGTATACAAGTGCTTAGTTAGTATGTAAGTGCTTAGTTAGTATGTAAGTGCTTAGTTAGTATGTAAGTGCTTAGTTAGTATATAAGTGCTTAGTTAGTATACAAGTGCTTAGTTAGTATACAAGTGCTTAGTTAGTATACAAGTGCTTAGTTAGTATACAAGTGCTTAGTTAGTATACAAGTGCTTAGTTAGTATACAAGTGCTTAGTTAGTATACAAGTGCTTAGTTAGTATGTAAGTGCTTAGTTAGTATATAAGTGCTTAGTTAGTATGTAAGTGCTTAGTTAGTATACAAGTGCTTAGTTAGTATGTAAGTGCTTAGTTAGTATACAAGTGCTTAGTTAGTATGTAAGTGCTTAGTTAGTATACAAGTGCTTAGTTAGTATGTAAGTGCTTAGTTAGTATACAAGTGCTTAGTTAGTATGTAAGTGCTTAGTTAGTATATAAGTGCTTAGTTAGTATGTAAGTGCTTAGTTAGTATACAAGTGCTTAGTTAGTATGTAAGTGCTTAGTTAGTATGTAAGTGCTTAGTTAGTATACAAGTGCTTAGTTAGTATGTAAGTGCTTAGTTAGTATGTAAGTGCTTAGTTAGTATACAAGTGCTTAGTTAGTATGTAAGTGCTTAGTTAGTATACAAGTGCTTAGTTAGTATGTAAGTGCTTAGTTAGTATACAAGTGCTTAGTTAGTATGTAAGTGCTTAGTTAGTATACAAGTGCTTAGTTAGTATATAAGTGCTTAGTTAGTATGTATCTAAGTACGGTTTTTTGTTGTTGTTTTTTTTCATTTTATTGCTCGAAGTGGAGTTGAAAGAGATGAGTTTTCAGTCCGCGCCGGAAGATGTGTAAGCTTTCTGCTGTCCTGATGTCAATGGGGAGCTCATTCCACCATGTTGGAGCCAGGATAGCAAACCCACGTGTTTTTGCTGATGGGAACTTGGGTCCCCCTCGCAGTGCGGGTGCAGCGAGCCGTTTGGCCGATGCAGAGCGGAGTGCACGTGCTGGGGTGTATGGTTTAACCATGTCCTGGATGTAGGAAGGGCCAGATCCATTCACAGCATGGTGCGCAAGTACCAGTGTCTTGAAGTGGATTCTAGCAGTTACTGGAAGCCAGTGAAGGGAGCGGAGGAGTGGTGTGGTGCGGGAGAAATTGAATATCTGGCGATGCATTTACTCCTTTGCTTTGAAACCAAAGCACAAACCTCTCCTTTGGATATCTCTACAAACAGATTCTGCATATGATTGCACAATATAAAGATTACCTTGTCACTGACCTTCCAAAGGCTATAGGTTAGTCCAATATAATAACACAAGAGTAAGCTATAACCGACCTTCTAGCGTCATGAATGTCGCAGCCATGAATGATCAATACAAAAACATTCAATGACATTTATATAATTGATTCATATTGTGAGTGTCCTCGTTGACATTCGGGTTTCAGTCATCTCAAATGTCACTCGTTCACATCGCTGTGTTGTGTCTCTTTCTTGACCCGCGTTAACCCCAGCTGAGTATCTACATCTGTCACATAGCCCTTTATTCATGGGCGTCACGCACCAAATGCAAAGCTGTCAGCAGTGAAGCGTCAATTTGCAGAAGGTATGCGGGGAATGCTTCTCACGCAGAATCGTAGTCGCCTTAATCCCTTTAATTTCCAAGGATTTAACAGAAATGCAGCGAGGATGAGTGGAATTCCCAACACCTTAAATGCAACAAGACATTTCATTTTTCATGTTTTTGGGGCATTTAATCTTCTGTAAACACACAGAAACCCTATTGTCTTCTCACCAAATGTACCTACTTGTGTACACTGCTTAAACATGACGTTGAAATCAATTAAGAGCTCATTTTGTACACTCACTCATCAAGCCAGTTGAATCTGTTCTTAATAAATGCAAATACAGATTTAATCCACTTTGCTACCAATTTCATGCCGCTCCAGCGAGGAGGATTTACACGCCACTCTCCTGTTCTTGGGAACTATTCATTTCATCCTAATCAGATCCAGCTGTATAATTGCTGTCATGGAGATTAGTGCCAAGGAAAGGAAAGGAAAGGAAAGGAAAGGAAGAAACAACACACTATCGTACACATATTAATAAATCCATCCCATGCAGACACACTGTACACACAGCAGCTGACGGCCGCCTGATAGTGCTGAGCGCTGCAGAGATGAAACCAGAGATGCTGCACGCTCTGCTTAATAGAATTCACACTGGCGGCGTCGGCCGGCTGTAGTAAAATGCAAATGTGAGCCGGTGCTTTCCTGCGTGGGCTGCTCCATTCAGAAATGTGAGGGAAACGCGTAGCGCAGAGAAAAAGTGTTTCTGCAAACGAAACCACTTTCTTTAAAGGGCAACATATATGTAAAAGTGCAGGTAAATACCCAGATTAAGCATCCCTAATACATCCCATATGTCACTGCAGCACATGAGCAGGACTTTGATCATACAACCATGGTAACGCCGATCAAAAAGACACAGCATGAGAATGAAGCAGCTGATATGTGGGCAATTAAAGCTGCTACTACATTTCTGGTGCCAGCTACAGAAAAACGAACCCTACAGTATTCCAGCTTTACTATGTCCTAAACAGTTACGGAAGCACAGCAGGTATATTTTCTTCAGATGTTTGATGATTCCGTGTTTCAGATTCATCCTATTTGTCACTGCAGTGTTGTGGATGAATGAGCAGCTGATAAATAAAAGGGATTGTGGATATAAAAGTCCTACCTCTCCTGGTCTGTCTGATCTTTGGGCTCAGCATGGCTGTCATCGCTGGTCCACGCGCTTTCCTCTCGGCATGTTCGTTTACATCCAAGCACCTCACCCCTGTCTCTCCCTTTGCCTCTCTCCTCCTCTTCCCTTCCCTGACCTTCTGCAGTGCAGCTAGGGGGTTGGGTGAATGGAAAGAGAAGGGGGTGGTGGTAGTGAAGGAAAAGGAAAGGGAGGAGGAGGAGGAGGTACAACCCCTCTTGGTTTTTTTCCCCGTCCACCCCTCCCTGTTACATTATTCATAGAGAAACATCCGCCCGGGGTTAATGGCAGAGGAGGTTTTTTCAGTTTTTAGGAGCACCGACCTCGCCGGCTAACAGATGCTTTTATAAGTGTTGTTATTTTCAGCTTTTTTTGTTATAAAGATCTGTTTGTAAAAGGCAGATAAAGAGAAGGGGGTTGGGGGGGTGGCAGGTGTCTCCTCCTTCTGCACCTAATTAAGATGTAGAGGCTCTCAGCATGTCTCCACCTCCTTCCCTTGATTACTCATTTTCTACGCATCCCAGCTTTCTCTCATTTTCTTTCTAATCTTTCTCTTCAATCGCCACAATTCCCCTTGTCATTTTACTACACATCCATCAGTCTGTAGTCTCTTTTCTTTCCCTCCTTAAACCATTTTTGTCTCTGCCACTCTGGGAGTGAGGCTGCTTTTGATTCGAAGTCAGACGTGGGGAATTCCCAGCAGGTCGTAATTACATCCTCCAGGCATTCCAGTGGCACAACTGAGAGAAAATACTATTCCTCTCCTCTAACAGACAATGTCATGTCGCTCTGGGCTACAGCGGCCTGTCATTGACACGAGAAGTGTGTAGGAGTGTGGCAGAAAGAGAGTTGTGTTACTAAGAGGAAAAATGTCACCAGTGTTTATTTTGGCACCTGATTGTGATATGATTGTCTTTTATCGAAAATGTATTTTTGTCCATCTTCCATACAGTCATTTTGAATTATATAGTCATAGTCTTGTTTTCAAAGGGTTACTGTATTCTCCAATTGACCATGAAATAAATGTGACTATTATTGACTTCGTGATTTACATATTGAACTCATAATTGTTTATACACCTTGACTTAAAGCTCTGCCAGGTGTTAAATATCATGAAATATCAGAAAAACCTGATTGTTTTTTTTGGGTTGAAATTCCCATTCCAGCCTAATTTTTTAATTTTAATTTTGTGGATTTGCTTGTTATTGATGTAAAATAATGAATACAATATTTTAAACCATAGTAATTCACAAAATAAAATATAAAAGTAACTATTCAAACACAAAACAAATATCAACATTTCTTAATATGGAAACAGAGTAAGGAAAAGAGGCTAGTCATTTCAACAACTAGATGAAAATGTTAACTGTTAAGACAGTTAACTGGGTTTAATTGTTTTACAATAACCAAAATGAACCTCAATGAACACCTTTAAAAAATATGTATAAAACTACTACTAACTAGAAGACTTTTTGTAGGTTTACTGATGAGTCCGAGTTGTGTAAGCTGAAGATTTCTGTATTAAATGCTGCTTTCTGTTGTCAAACAATATGGAAAACGAAGCAAAATTCTTTAGCTGCACACTGGTAAAGTCAAAATCTGCCTTTTACTGTAAGATGATCTAATCTCTGTGCTTCTAATGTGTATCTAATGTAGAAATGTGGTGCTGGAGGGCAGCATCAGAGCTATGGTTGCGTTAGCAGCTGTCCTCCTCCTCCTCAGTGTACACAGAATAATAGCCTTAAGTCCTGCACTGCAATTGAATCAGAGCTGGCCTCACGTCAACCACAGCTGCTCTTATTACAGAGCGAAAGAGGCAGAGAGACGCAGAGGGGGTGGAGGAGTGTGTGAGTGTGTGTGTAGCCTCACATAACATACATGTACACACAGGTTAACAAGCTTTTAAAATGAACCAGCAAACGCTAGGTGGGTCTCCGGCGCACACACACACATGGAAGAAACAAAAAGAAAATAGCCAAAATGAGGCTGACAGAAACAGAGATGGGGGTCACACAAGCTGTAATGAAACAGGGAGAAAGAGGGCACACACACACACATATACACACACACACACACACACACACATATACACACACTGACAAGAAAACCAAGATGAAAACAGAAGCCAAAATGAGATAGCAATAAAAAGGCTTCAGCGCCAGTGTTTGGTTTAAGCCTGAGGTTTGGGTGAGCGCGGTGTGGCCGTGGGTATGGCGCTGGGTGTTGTTTCCCTCCGAATGTATCTCCTAAAATCATCCTCATATTGTTCTGTTAACACAAAAATGGGGTGTTGCACAAATGAGGAAGAGAGAGGAAAGTGAAAGGAGGAAATATGGATGTTTGAAGCCACAAAGAAAGACAAAAGGCAGAGTTGCTAACCAGAGCTTTTTCTGTTTTTGTTTAGCCATAACCACTGGGCTGCCCTCTGTTAACACTTCACTGGCACCAAAACCCTTGAGTATTCAAGCTTCCACGTCTGTTTCAGAGCACCACATCTGCTGGTTTTAGGTACAGCAGTGCCAGGGGGGGACTGTCCGTTGGTTTATATGCCTATTATTCAAAAGGCTAATTGTTCGAAAGAATATTCTGAAGGCATATTATCGCAAAATCAAAAGCCCACTGATGGGAAGTCAGATTTCTGTGACTGATGAGTTAGCTACTTCCAAGCTAGGCTACCTAAATGTATTGCTTAAGTTACCAGATAACAAATAAATCATAGCCGAAATCATAACATATGGCTTGTCATAACATCTAAGGAAATATCTTTTAAATTTGGCTGATATTCAACTTCAACAGCCCTTCTGTGAACTGAGTTAAATAAACAAAAGTGGGCTTCAACCAAGCTAGCTAGCTATTGGCGACCGTTAGCATGCTAGCTAGCTTAGGGAGCATGCTCCAAGTTCTCAACAGTGACAATCACAGCCGTTAATCAGCTAGCAATGATTGTTTAAGGTACCAAATCATTACAGAAAGCTCAATTAATCAAATCAAATTAACAGTGGCTTCTTTCACATACAAGTGAAGTGGTCTGTTACCTAAATAATGAAAAGAAAACAAATATAAGTTTAATTTTGTTTAGTGCTTTGTTTACTGGAGCAATTGCAGCTGGTTCCGTTACGTTGAAAACATACTTTTTCATAGTTATTGGAGCAACATCCGAGTACTCGAAGTGCATTTTGCCATACTTTGCTACAGTTTGGGACACTCTTGTGCACTTAAAACAGCAAATGTAAATAAATAAGTACTAGGGATGCTCCGATCGATCGGCCGCCGATTGATATCGGCCGATATTCACTCTCTGCCGATCGATCGGTGCTCTCTATAAAGGCCGATCGGGAGAGCCGATCACATGACACTTTTCTCTGTGCGCGGCAAAACAAGCTCGCCAAAATGGCTTCACCGGTCTGGCAGTATTTTAAGGTGTCCGAAAAAGACAATAAAATAGCGGTATGCAACGTGTGTGAAGCAGAAATCCTGCCTCCGTTGCTCGCTTCGAAAGTTGAGAAAAGTTCAACTTTTCAAGCGTCGACGGAAGCGCCAGTCGACGTGTACATTTCTTTTCAGTTTGCTTCAAGAAGTGGCTTCAGCAGACAGAAATGCAGGCCAGATTGGGAAAGGCTGGACGCTACACAACGGGAAACATTATGGACATGAACAAGGAAAAACAAAAAAAACTTTCTTTGTTGCCTTTTTCTTATCATACATAGTGTTACTGTTTTTGTTACCATTTAAATATTGAATTCTATTTATTACTTTTATTTTAAATCAAATGCACCTGTTTTAGATAATATATTTATTTTGATGTATAGGTTGATTTGCAGGTTGATTGTTATTTGTATAATGATTGTATTGTTACTGTGTATTTTATTATATTAACTAGCTATTTATTGCTATTTATTAAATTAAAATACTGTAATGAACACTACACAATGTCTTTATTTTGGTAGATACCAGAATACATGACACAATGAATCTTTGTAATATATTTATGTTCTCTGGTTTAAATAATCATACCAGTATTTAAACAATGTATGCTGGTCACCTGGAATCCTGGTAAGCTTCCAGCATGGTATATTTAATACTATTATTAAACATACTGTAAGCTGGTGATCGATGGATGCTGGTGACCGGTATGCTGGTTTTTTTAGCTGGCCAGGATGGCTGGTTTAGCTGGTTTAGCTGGTCTAGCTAAACCAGCTAAACCAGCCATCCTGGCCAGCTAAAGTGTCCAAAACCCCTCTAAACCAGCCAATAATTCCAGCCTAATATCTTATGGCTGGTCAGGCAGGTTTTTTTAGCAGGGAAGAGTTACACTTAACACACTTAGCTATTTTATCTACCTCTGGAACAAGCTAAACTAGTTATAAATATGTTTATTCTTCACTGTCGGGTCACTCATTACTGGATCAGTGAGCTGCATGAGACGATACTGACGGCTTATCCAAAGTTAATGTAAACTTGAATAATGTACTTCATTTGAATGTAATAATGATGTTGGTTGTTGTTTGTGGAAGCGCCAGTGAATGAGCCCCATTAACTGAGTTTTAAACATCACTTTAAATGGAAGATCCCCATAGCCCCCGCCCACTCGATCGGATCGGCGATCGGTATCGGCCGATACTGCTTCCGGCGATCGGCCCCAAAATTGGCGATCGGAGCATCCCTAATAAGTACACAAATTAAGACACAGCAATGGTCATTCTTGGGTTAATTGCAGGACTGCAAAACACTAAAGAAAACGAACTTGTGTAGCATGCCATGTTGAAAATGCAAGTGGATATATCAATAATGCTTACATTCTTCCCCATTGAGGTCAAATACTGTCACAGCGGATGAACTGTGCTTGGAATAATAACATGTCTTCAGAATCCACAGTGTTTATAAAACCTTGTAAAATATTAATGCTGAGGAGGATTAAAATTTCATATTGGTAGGGTGGGCTAAAGCAGTGTCTGCTGCTGAAGGTGTGACTGTTGACTTAGCATGACTTATTGATCACCAGCAGTCACCAGGGGCTCTATTAACCATGCCTCTTTAAATCATTTCATTAAAACCAGATTTAATTTCCATAATAAAGACATTTTATACAACTCATTCTGTAGTTGCCCAAAGTGACCATGGTCAAATCTCCATACTGAAATAAAGATGAATGGATGAGAATATGTGATTTTCTGGACTTTTATATCTACATTTGAATATATCTGGATGTATCAGGTGCTTCCTTTCATACAGTGTCAACGTTTTATCAATTACTGTTTTATAAAATTGACCATTAATATATGTCAATGTCACAAATGAAAACATATACCGTGATTAGGATCACAAACCAGCTAAAAAAACAGCTCCGTTAATGAATACAAATGTATGGATGTGTTTAAAAAGGTACATTTACAAAGATATGCATACAGAGATTTTCATTTATGTCTACGTTGTGCTTTTATGAAGAGAAAATTCAAGCATAAGACAGCCAGCACATGCCATGATTTAACACACCTTAAAAAGGTTAATGAAAGCTTTTATGATAGTCTCTTGAATTTGTCTTAAAGCAGGGCTGACAAGAGAAGCTACTAAATGACTTTAAATCAAGTCGGCTACAAGTAAAAAACTGCAAGAATATATGCACCTAATATATGATTCACCTATTAAATAAAGGACACCTTGGGGGATATGTGCATTAATATTGAACATATACAAATTACACCGCAGAGGCTCTACTCAACAATAAATCAGATGTCTATAGACGCAGCCTGTGCATTAAACTAGGGTTGGTCGATATGGAGAAAATGAAATGTCATCATATTTTGTGACAAATACGTCAATATTGATACGATATAATAAGGTTAACTATGGGTGCTTTCAGAAAACACTAACACAATGATTACTGATAAATAATCCTCAGTAATGTCGATGTAATGACCATGTGGGCAGGGGCGCCGCCAGGGATTTTGGGCCCCATGAAAATATATCACATTGGGCCCCAGCACCAGGCACAGGCCACGCCAACCAAGCACCATTGCTGTAACCACACCTCCAGAACCCAATCGACTCATGTATGCTTTAAATAACTCTACATGTACAGGCTTGCATCTGTCTTGTAGTCCAATACTAACCGCACAATATCCGCTAACTTCCATTACAGATTGATGCAAATTCTTCCACTTTAAGTAGCAGTCTCTGTGTGCTAGGGCTGTGCGATTATGGCAAAAATCATAATCACGATTATTTGGGTCAATAATTGATATCACGATTATTAAATACGATTATTCATTGACTTTGAAAAAATCCATTTATTGAACTTTAAAACAAATACAAATAATAATTTGAACAGTATCTTTTTAACTGTTGATTACCCTGAACGTATAATTCAACTGAAAAACCAATACAAAAATAAATAAAATAAATGATACATTTAAATAAATAATATCAAAATAATAAATACCAATAAACAAGATCAACAAATATTTTGGAGCGCACTTCCCCAAGCTACTAAACATATATAAATACAAATAAATGAGACCAAAATTAATTAGATCAAATATGTTGCAGTGCACTGTCACAACCTAGCAAAGCTAAATAATTGTTTTTTTCGATTATGTTGTTTTCGTAATTGTGGCAGGCCAAAATCGTAATTGCGTTTAAAATACGATTAATTGCACAGCCCTACTGTGTGCCTTATTCTTCTCATGGGCCGGGAACTTATCATACATACGACGCCACTTCACATCAGACATTTTATATCCATGTTGACTGTTCAGTACCCTAACCTGTTCAACCCTGAGCCTGTTTTTCAGGTCTCAGGCTCGGAAATGACATTCCCAGAACAAATGACCATATCTTCCCTTCTAAAAGGGTTAAATTAATAATCTTTGTTCTCAAAGTAATGATAAACCTGTGAGTTGGATGTTGAAAAGTCAGAAATATATATAGATGTTTATATATATAGATATATATATAGATGCCCTGAGACACAGTCTCGAAAACAAACGACCCCAGTGCTTAAGAGGCTAAGGGAAGGTATTTTTTGTTCATGGGAGAAAAGCACACATGGGATGCAATACAGTGCATTAGTGCTTTTGCTGTGAATCACCCAGTCCCTCTTCACCTTTTCTCTTCCGTGTGCTGCCTTAGTATACTGCAAGTATTCTGGGAATGGCTTTCCTTCAGAATCCTGTAGCATGTGTTGGTCTTCATCTCTTGGTGTGGCCAATTTCCTAACTATAGACTCCCTGTCCATATTAGTCATATTTGATGGCCACAAAGCTGGGTCATTTGACAGAAGATTTTCTTCCTCAGAATCTATGTTGCATAACTTGTCATTTACAGCTTCCTCATTTTGTCTGTCCCTTTCCTCACTTTGTCTGTCCCTTTCCTCACTTTGTCTGTCCCTTTCCTCACATTGTCTGTCCCTTTCCTCACTTTGTCTGTCCCTTTCCTCACATTGTCTGTCCCTTTCCTCACTTTGTCTGTCCCTTTCCTCACTTTGTCTGTCCCTTTCCTCACTTTGTCTGTCCCTTTCTGTGCACCTCCTCTTGTCCTCACTTGAGCCTTCATCCTCATCATCTACACTGGTACTGCCACTGGCACTGTCCTTCACCTCTTCCACACACCTTCCTGACAAAACTGAAGAGGGCCCTGGCTCTGTAGTGTACATGACACATATGATAATATATTCTTTAATATAATAACATTAGTATTAATACTAATGTTATCATAATCATAACCATAATCATAACCAAAATGTCGGTGATTAACATTTTGTTTACCTAATACAGACTGATCACTCAACGCTTCAAACATCCTAAATAGACTAAAAGCAGTTTTTTGTTTTATATAGATCATTGGCTATGTGGGAAAATACTGTGTTTGAAATGTATAATTGCAATTAGATGTTGGCTTTTTGTTATGAAATATATATATATATATATGTTGTATTCCAGTCTCCCTTCAGATATGTTAAGTGGCATGTCATTCAACACAATGCTGCTCACCTCCTTCAGTTGGGAGAAAAGCTGGTTCAGGTTCAGCATTATGGGGGGACGGGTTGCTGAGCCTAAAGATGGATCTGTTGGTCCTGGCATCAGGGGGAGGGACAACTGATTTAGTATGAATAGCTGCTAAAAATGTACCTGCATTTAATGTCAGCTAAAAGAGCAGTGAAATGAAAAACCTCTGAATTTTCTGTGAAGATATTAACAGTAGCCTACTTAATGTCAGCTTAGTAAAAAAAAACATTACAATTATTATTTACAATGGACTACGCTTAGCTAACAGACTAATGTCCACCACTCATGGACCACACCCACCTTTTCTTGTGAAAAACTGGGTGACATACTTTCGCCCTTTAGTCCCTCTCTCCTGTCTTTCTCTCCTTTCTTTTCTTTTCTTAGAGCCTGACTTTGTGAGTCGTTGAGACATGTTACAACACACGTACGTAGGCTACTAGCATCCCTCCTCACTTGCTTTCACTCTGCTAGAAAGTGCCGGTTGCCGGTTCCGCGTTTGGAGGCAGGAGTCGCAGGACCAAACCATTACATGTAAATAGAAGAGGGTGTACAGAGGCTTTGGATAATTAACTTTTGGAAGAAAATAAGTTAAATGAATCGTACGTTTAGTGAGCAGCCTACTTTATCAATATACCGTTCTATTAATGTTAATAATTTATGAAAGGGTACTTATATTTTTTTTTCTTAATGTTCTAAACATTTTAGGGCCCCTGTTAGTCACGGGCCCTTAGAATCGTCCTAACTTTTCACCCCCTTACGGCGCCCCTGCATGTAACACGTTTTAAATTATTTATAAAAATGTAAAAAATATATATTTGTATTTTTTAAATTATAAATAAACTGTGAACTTTAATGCTATGTGTATGTGTCAGATAGTAATATAAGAGTAATAAATGAAAAACAGGTATCAAATACTATATGACAGTAAAACAAGAATACAATTTAAAAGGGGAGTGATTTGTAAAATATCCTTAAAGAAAAAAGTAAATCTGTTTACAGTTCTGTTTCATATCGTGTTGAGAGATATATCCATAGATCTCTTAATGTTGCTCTCAAAGTGCACCAGATTGATGAATTTAACTTCAATATAAAAAGAAAAATCCTCCCGGGGGAGCATGAGGAGGTTAGGTCCACCCCCCACTTATAAAAATAGCAAACCCAGTAACTCTGTATGTTTTATATGATTATACAATTTTAAAATGTAAAAATTGCATGTAATAAAACTTTAATTTCAACGATTTAAAATCAATATTGTCTGGACTGGAAATTAAATTGCATTTTATTTTGGATCTGAGAAATGATTCGCTGCTCAAACTTGCAGTTGAATTAAACATATTATTTATTTATTTTCCCATCATGCACAAATCACAAATGAACAATTTATAACAAGGTCCTCTTTGAAAAAAGTTTGCACACTCC
>NW_022987651.1:187500-256512 GCF_902827165.1 Trematomus bernacchii | reverse complement strand
ACATGCTGGATTACTTCTACTTTGACTCAAGTACCAGATCTGAGTACTTCTACTTTTACTCAAGTACCAGATCTGAGTACTTCTACTTTTACTCAAGTACCAGATCTGAGTACTTCTACTTTTACTCAAGTACAAGATCTGAGTGTACTTCTACTTTTACTCAAGTACAAGATCTGAGTACTTCTACTTTTACTCAAGTACAAGATCTGAGTACTTCTACTTTTACTCAAGGACAAGATCTGAGTACTTCTACTTTTACTCAAGTACAAGATCTGAGTACTTCTACTTTTACTCAAGGACAAGATCTGAGTACTTCTACTTTTACTCAAGTACAAGATCTGAGTACTTCTACTTTTACTCAAGTACAAGATCTGAGTACTTCTACTTTTACTAAAGTACAAGATCTGAGTACTTCTACTTTTACTCAAGTACTATATCTGAGCACTTCTACTTTTACTCAAGTACAAGATCTGAGTACTTCTACTTTTACTCAAGTACAAGATCTGAGTACTTCTACTTTTACTCAAGTACTATATCCGAGTACTTCTACTTTTACTCAAGTACAAGATCCGAGTACTTCTACTTCTACTAAAGTACCAGACCTGAGTACTCTGTGTATCTGCAGTACCAGACCTGAGTACTCTGTGTATCTGCAGTACCAGACCTGAGTACTCTGTGTATCTGTAGCTCAGCGCTGCCCTCTGCTGGATTATTGTTGAATGTAAATATCATTTAATGTTTTTGTGATAAACACAGAAATGAAGAGATCTTCTCAAATCAGAAAGAACACGTCTCAGTTTTTACGCTTCCTTTATTTCCTCTCCTCGTTGGTCTCTGTTTTTACTTCAAGCCTTTTTTTAAATGTCCTTCTACCTCTCCTTTCATATGTGTTTTATTCTGTATTTCCTTCCCTCCTTCCCTACTCTTTGGTTCCTAGGCTTCCTTCCCTCCTTCCCTCCCTACTCTTTGGTTCCTATGCTTCCCTCCTTCCTTCCCTCCCTCCCTCCCTACTCTTTGGTTCCTATGCTTCCTTCCTTCCCTCCCTCCCTCCCTACTCTTTGGTTCCTATGCTTCCCTCCTTCCTTCCCTCCCTCCCTCCCTACTCTTTGGTTCCTATGCTTCCTTCCTTCCCTCCCTCCCTACTCTTTGGTTCCTATGCTTCCTTCTTGCCTTTAAAACATTTCCTTCTACCTTTCCCTTCTTTCTATATTTAGCTCGTGCCCTTCTTCAACTTCTCACTTCTCCTCCTGCCTGGTTTCTAAACAAGTGACTCAGTGTGCAGGAGACGAGATAAAGAGACGGGTGTGTGTGTGTGTGTGTGTGTGTGTGTGTGTGTGTGTGTGTGTGTGTGTGTGTGTGTGTCTCTCAGACGCAGATGTCTCCTGCAGAGAACAGATGTTTCTCCATCAACTCAGGGAGGAAACACAGAAACAACGTCTGAAGATAAAAACATCCCAAAGGTTTTACATCTCAAGATAATTTTATATATATATATATATATATATATATATATATATATATATATAGTGTACTGTGATGTAATGTACTTTAGTGTACTGTATACTGTAGTGTAATGTAATGTACTTTAGTGTAGTATACTTTGGTGTAGTATACTACAGTGTAGTATACTACAGTGTAATGTACTTTACCTGTACTGGAATATAGTGTACTGTGTAGCTATACTGTAGTAGTATTGTACCCATGAAGGTGTCCAGGGTGAGCTCAGGTGGTATTTCTCTCTGATATATGTACTGTAGTGAGTATAGTGTGTACTGCAGTGTAGTATTTGTACCCCTGAAGTGGTGTCAGGTGAGCTCAGGTTGGTATTTCTCTCTGATCTCCTCCGAGGCTCCGGCACACGAGGCGGTAGAAGATGTGATAGTTCCTCTCCTCCGGACCCTGCCTGCAGATCCGCTCGACTTCTCCAGCAGGTAGTGAGACACGAAGCCCCCCACCACCGTGTTCTGGGGCAGAAACACACTTAGTACCACAGAATACCATCAAAAACACACTTTATACCATCAAAAACACACTTTATACCATCAAAAACACACTTAGAGTAAATACCATCAAAACGAGCAGAGAGAGAACTGTGGTACTTTGGTCAAAGTAGAAGTACTCAGATCTGTACTTTAGTTAAAGTAGTAGTACTCAGATCTTGTACTTGAGTAAAAGTAGAAGTACTCAGATCTTGTACTTGAGTAAAAGTAGAAGTACTCAGATCTTGTACTTGAGTAAAAGTAGAAGTACTCAGGTCTTGTACTTGAGTAAAAGTAGAAGTACTCAGGTCTTGTACTTGAGTAAAAGTAGAAGTACTCAGATGTTGTACTTGAGTAAAAGTAGAAGTACTCAGATCTTGTACTTGAGTAAAAGTAGAAGTACTCAGATATTGTACTTGAGTTAAAGTAGAAGTACTCAGATCTTGTGCTTGAGTAAAAGTAGAAGTACTCAGATCTTGTACTTGAGTTAAAGTAGAAGTACTCAGATATTGTACTTGAGTTAAAGTAGAAGTACTCAGATCTTGTACTTGAGTAAAAGTAGAAGTACTCAGATCTTGTACTTGAGTTAAAGTAGAAGTACTCAGATCTTGTACTTGAGTAAAGTAGAAGTACTCAGATCTTGTACTTGAGTAAAAGTAGAAGTACTCAGATATTGTACTTGAGTTAAAGTAGAAGTACTCAGATCTTGTGCTTGAGTAAAAGTAGAAGTACTCAGATCTTGTACTTGAGTAAAAGTAGAAGTACCAGAGTGTAGGAATACTCTGTTACAGTGAAAGTAGTCATTGTGCTGATTGGTCCATTTCAGAATAATATATATGATATGTTTTATAATGATTGATCATGAAAGAGTTCTCAAAGCTGGTTCTAAAGATGATGAATCTGCAGAAACTGAACCTCTCGTTTGTTTTGAGATCAAAGAGGGAATATTGTGTTTATTTACTATTATGATTTATTATAAATGTATAAAGCTATAAAAAGCTATTAGGCGTCATCTTTAATTCATGGCTGCTCATCTGGAGGGATTCAAGGAGACAAATAAAGACCCTTTTCTATTCTTTTATAATAACGTTTAAAGTACCTTCTCATTGAAGTGGATTTCCACAAACTTCCCGAAGCGGCTGCTGTTGTTGTTTCGGACCGTTTTGGCGTTCCCGAAAGCTTCCAGCAGCGGATTGGCTGCAGGGAAACAGAGGAGCGTCACACACACACACACACACACACACTGATTTTCCTTTGGGGTGCCAGTCAGGTCTCTCTCCTGACAGCTGTTTATAGTCAGAGTTGAGTGAGTCGGCACTGAGGTGTTTACAACTCACTGCAACATTGAATGACATTAGAAAATAAGAAAAGACAACTCCAGATTATTCTGTATCACGAATAGCAAGTATATTTCAAATACCCCACAAAACAAACCCTCATCCCACAGCTCGCAATTAAATCCAAAAAGGTCCACTTCGGGTTTTCTATAACATGGTCCACAAAAAAAAGGAACGTTCAAAAGTAACCGAGGTGGATAAACATCATTTAGGAAACTAACAAAAGCAACTTGTCTTCAAAATAAATATAACAGTCAATTTGACCCACGGGAGAATGTCAGTCAGTTCGTCACTCCATACTGAAGAAAGAATCTAACTGTATTTATTTAACAAGAAGAAGAAGTGATCGTACCTTCCACTATCCTCTCGTCGATGTCCTGACCCGTCCCGTACGAGGATGTTAAATATCTGAGAGGAGAAACAAAAAGTAGATACAAGGAGTTTTAAAAATGCACCATCATGTTTACCCTGAGCACGAACTTGGTATATTTTAATTGGAGTGCGTTCACACCGGACGCGGTGCGATTTCTGGGCGTGTCGTGATTCCATGTAAAGTCAATGCAAAGATGATGCGATTGAAGGAGGCGTCAATCCCAAGAGTTACATTTGTTCAACTCGAGCGTCAAATTTGCGTGACGTGTTCTCGCGTTAGCCAATCAGCGGTCAGCCTGAATCAGAAAACTAAAACATCAGCCGTTAGCTGTTAGCTGTTAGCACTCACAGCTCCTCTTATCTGTTCAGAAACTAGACAAAAGTTAAACACGAACCAAACACAGACTGTCTGTGTCTTTATTTCTGTCTGTAGGCCGATGTGAGTTTGGACGGAGCAGCTACATGTTAGCTTAGCATGATCGATCAGATCTCCATTCAGAAAAACACGCATTTTAAAAGGTTTCATCTGCCATCTTGTGTACACACACATTAATTACTAGTATTTACAAACCGGTATCAGTATGTTGTTACTTCGGCATCATTTTGAAACGTGTATTAACAAATAAATCACGGTCAAATATGTTCATTTTGTTGCAGTTGGTTTCTACCACAGTATCTAAATGGAGATAAGCTCCGCCTCCTCGTTGTCCTGTTTGAATGAGGCGAGGAAACACAGCTGACAGCCGCCGTGAAACTCGAGCGATTAGAGTCTTGGTGTGAACTAGTGTTAATTTTGTCAGCTATTTTTTTTATTTAGTTTTAGTCTGAGTCCTGTGTTAAATGTCCTTTTTAGTTTTAGCCATATTTAGTCACCTTCATCCTGTTTTTATTTAGTCAAGTTTTAGTCGACTAAAAGTCTGAGCATTTTAGTCTTATTTTAGTCAAAGAAAACTGATGAGTCTTTTTAAGTCATCAGATTAAATTGAACATTTCAGTCAAACTAGTCTAGCCAAAACCAACAATTTGTCATTTTAGTCAAACTTATTTCACAATAAGATTATATCTTGTCCTTATTTGATGAAACCCACAGGTTGAATGATTAAGAGAGCAGCTTTGCAGAGAGTATCTGGTCAGCTTTGTGGTGTTTTACCTGTGTATGGCCACATTGCTTCCCTTCTGATAAAACAATGCATTCGCTTTTTCTCTCCGCCTAATTGGAGAAAATGGGCCCAAATATCACATCGTTTCTTTCTCCCAAGCAGTGGTGGCTTTAGACTTTTTCGTTGTCAGTCATTTTGACGGACAGGATCGTAACATTTCCGTCATAATCCATTATTACCCGTCGAGTCTGTACACAACTCGTCACTCACTTGCGCTGACGGGGGACGGGGGGTATTCGGTTAACGCGACCACTGCTCCCAAGCCCTGTTGTTGCCATTTTCCTTTCTGTTAAATAAGGTTAGTTAGACCAGGAGTTAGACCAGGAGTTAGACCCAAGTCTTCCTGACTGTTCACAGTGTGCCGCTGCCCGGTGTAATTCAAATGTACCGCCGCGCGCAGCACAGACACACAGCTGCACCCAGCCGCAGCACAGACACACAGCTGCACCCAGCCGCAGCACAGACACACAGCTGCACCCAGCCGCAGCACAGACACACAGCTGCACCCAGCCGCAGCACCGGAAATGGAACTGCTGGGAGAAAAGCTGACTATCAGAGATGTTACGTTATCTTTGATAATATTTCGTCTCCTCATTTTTTCGTCAACGAAAGTAAAGAGAGATTTTGGCAAAGTTTTTATTTAGTAAACTACATTTTCGTCTCCTCACTTTTCGTCAACGATATTGCATGTTGATTTCGTTACAGTTATTGTTTACTGCCGTCGGTGCCGTCTCGTCATCGTCTCGTTTTAGTCATGGATGAAAAGGTCGTTGACGAACATATTTCGTCATAGTTTTAGTCAACGAAATGAACACTAGTGTGAACGCAGCATACAAATGCACCGTCATGGTTACCTGAGCACGAACTTGGTGTTCTCCGTCTTCCCGGCTCCAGACTCTCCGGAGACGATGATGGACTGACTCATCTTCAGGACCCTCATGTCCCTGTACGCCTTATCAGCTGACACACACACACACACACACATATATACAAAAGTCATTAACTTGTCACACACCAGGGAAATGAAGAGAGTTACAGTAAACACTGACATATGTATGCATCAGAGAGAGTGAGTGAGTGAGTGAGTGAGTGAGCAGGTCAGCACCGTAGTCAAATCCTGCTTTTTTTAAATAAGACTATTGGCCAAAACCAAGTCGTATTCATCTTTTAATGACTTAGAAAGGGTTATTAACGCCTTTGTAACCTCGAGACTGGACTATTGTAACGCTCTGTATGTGGGTATGGACCAGGCCTCAATTAAACGCCTGCAGCTAGTCCAGAACGCAGCTGCACGTCTACTCACTGGCCACAAAAAGCGTGACCACATCACCCCAATTCTGGCCTCACTGCACTGGCTTCCAGTTCGGTTCAGAATTGATTTTAAAATCCTTTTATTTGTTTTTAAAGCCCTAAATGGGCTGGCTCCGGCCTATATAGCTGAACTCCTCCAGCGCTACACCCCAGCCAGAGCTTTAAGGTCTGCTGACCAGCTGCTGCTGGTAGTGCCCAAGACCAGGCTCAAAACCCGAGGGCACCGAGCCTTCGCAGCAGCTGGCCCTAGGCTCTGGAACACTCTGCCCCTCCATGTGAGGTCGGCCCAGACCCTAGGGTTTTTTAAATCCACTCTAAAAACTCACTTCTTCTCTCTGGCTTTCTAGTTAGAGCGGAGCACGACTCCTGACTTTTCCTTGTGTTTATTTTATTTTATTTTTTTAGATATATCTGTTGTAATTTATTGTCTTTTATTGTGATTATAGTAATGTGTTTTTATTACATGTACAGCACTTTGGCTCGACCAAAAATCGCTTTTAAATGTGCTCTATAAATAAAACCTGATTTGATTTGATTAGAGCGAGTGAGCGAGCGAGTGAGCGAGTCTCACCTATAGCATAAACATGAGGTGGCAGAGTTCCCAGAGATCTTCCTCTGTACTTCTGGATGGTTTCCGGTGAGTAAAGCTTCGGGATGTCATAGTACGGATTCACTGCGATCAGGATGTTAGCTACGAACGTCTGGAGGAGGAAGAGGAGGAAGAGGAAGGTAAACAATTCCATATCATCATGCTATGTGTATAACCTGTGTTCTCCTACATTTCCCACAATCCTAAAGCAAAGATAATGGTTTAAAATTCCTGCTTTTAGCAAAAACAGTGGAATAAATATATATTTGTTTTGAAGAAGAGCCGGTGCATGACTCCTTAATAACTTCTCTGTATTAAGACATTTATAAATATACACATTTCTATATGAAAAAGAGAAAAAGGGAGGCCTCTCATAGATCTGAACAGAGACAGTTCCCTCTTCAGCCACTAGATGTCAGCGTGCACTCAGGAATAACATCATGTCACATAATCAAGATCAAAAGAAAACTGTGTGTGTGTGTCTTTGACTGTATGTGAGTGTGTGTGTCTTTGACTGTATGTGAGTGTGTGTGTCTTTGACTGTATGTGAGTGTGTGTGTCTTTGACTGTATGTGTGTGTGTCTTTGACTGTGTGTGTGTGTGTGTGTGTGTCTTTGACTTTGTGTGTGTGTGTGTGTGTCTTTGACTGTATGTGTGTGTGTGTGTGTGTCTTTGACTGTGTGTGTGTGTGTCTTTGACTGTGTGTGTGTGTGTGTCTTTGACTGTATGTGTGTGTGTGTGTGTGTGTGTGTGTGTGTGTGTGTGTGTCTTTGACTGTATGTGTGTGTGTGTGTCTTTGACTGTGTGTGTGTGTGTGTGTGTCTTTGACTGTGTGTGTGTGTGTGTGTGTCTTTGACTGTGTGTGTGTGTGTCTTTGACTGTATGTGTGTGTCTTTGACTGTATGTGTGTGTCTTTGACTGTATGTGTGTGTCTTTGACTGTGTGTGTGTGTGTGTGTGTCTTTGACACTGTGTGTGTGTGTGTGTGTGTGTGTGTGTGTGTGTGTGTGTGTGTGTGATATTCAGAAAGCTAGGATATTAGTGGAAAATCCGGATATTTTTTGACCGTGAAGTCGCTCTTAATTATCAAACATAATAATAACGGTCAGATTTAATGCAGAGAATATTTGTATCCGAGTTAAATAATTGTAAAAGCAACATCAAGAAGGTCTTTCTACGCTTCTGGAAATACGACATGATCTAAAGACTCACGTAGATCTTCTCTTTGCTGTATCTCACTCTGACGTTATTCAGCAGCGTCGCTTCATTCAAGTACATCAGAGAACCTGGGAAACAAAATGTGATATGGAGGTCAAACACAGACTTAGAAATATGTTATTTACCCACAAACATTAAGAATATATAACACTATGTTAAGTGTCTTTCACTTTTATCAAATACAGCCTTAATAAACACATCTATGAATCATGACGGAAAAGGACATTTATTAGAAGTTAGATTCTTAAAAACAGCAGAAATGTTCATTTGAATCAGATGTCAAACGTATGTCCGATGCAACAAGGCTGTAACATTAGAGAGAGAAGAACATCTAGTGGATACATCTTTTTTGAATCCTAGTTATTTGTGGTTTTACAGGGAATTAAGAGTTAAGAAAACCAACGTACAGTTGTCCTCCACATGCTTGTTGACGTCGTCCTCCGCAGGATACACCTGGTTGATAGCAGCCACAAAGGGCTGCAGAGAAAACAAAGAAATTAAAGTCAAGATAAATAATATTATTTTATGATTTTATTTATTTAAAGTGGACCTATCATGCTATATTTGAATAATATAGTGTAGGACCATACCTATACAAGGCATATTTATACTTTTTTTTTTTCAAAATACCAAACAGATCATGCATTTTAGCCATGCCTCATTTTGCTCAATTTGACAATTTCTAGCTCTGGGCAGATTCAGTGAGAACAGCACCACCTACAGGCCTGGCATATGTACTACAGCGTCTCCAGCACTTTCGAACGGCAATGGCCGTGGCTGTCTCCTCCTGATTGGTGGAGTTGGCCCAATAGCCGTAGCGCCACCGTCCTGACGTCAGGACAGTGTTCAAATCTGGATCAGTTTTTATCAGATCCGTTGCAGCCCCTTTTTTAGAGATTTGGGTATGGAGGAAAATAGAGAGGGTTGTGTTTTCTGACACTTGGTGAGTTCCCTGGAACACCGGGGACACATATTCATGTAGAAAAGACGTACAAAAGAGCATTTTGCATGATAGGTCCCCTTTAATGTTTTTATTTTAATAACTATTAATAGTATATATTTTTTTATAATTATGAAGAATTTAAGTAAGTTTTCTTCAACGTAGAAAATGAATAAAAGCAAGGTAAATAAAAACGGTTTGACTTCAGTCGTCACGTTAGTTCCTCTAAACAGATGTTCCAGAGCCTTCAGAACGGTTTTACTCGTGTTATTTAAACGCAGTAACTTCAGTCTGTTTTCTGCTCGAGTAGCCGGATTAAAAACTGGATTAAAAACTACAAGAAGGAGTTCTTTTAGGAGGAATTATTCCAGCTCAACGACAAACATGTAATCTCTGCAGTGACGACGGGCTGCAGGAAGTCATGTCCAGCCAGGACTCAAAATACAAATCTTAAAGGGCCCCTAAAATCCACTTCTTCATGTCTCTTCTACATCAACATGTGTCCCCTCTTCTTCATGTCTCTTCTTCATCAACATGTGTCCCCTCTTCTTCAGGTCTCTTCTACATCAACATGTGTCCCCTCTTCCTCATGTCTCTTCTACATCAACATGTGTCCCCTCTTCTTCATGTCTCTTCTACATCAACACGTGTCCCCTCTTCTTCATGTCTCTTCTACATCACCATGTGTCCCCTCTTCTTCATGTCTCTTCTACATCAACATGTGTCCCCTCTTCTTCATGTCTCTTCTACATCAACATGTGTCCCCTCTTCTTCAGGTCTCTTCTACATCAACATGTGTCCCCTCTTCTTCATGTCTCTTCTACATCAACATGTGTCCCCTCTTCTTCATGTCTCTTCTACATCACCATGTGTCCCCTCTTCTTCATGTCTCTTCTACATCAACATGTGTCCCCTCTTCTTCACGTCTCTTCTACATCAACATGTGTCCCCTCTTCTTCATGTCTCTTCTACATCAACATGTGTCCCCTCTTCTTCATGTCTCTTCTACATCAACATGTGTCCCCTCTTCTTCATGTCTCTTCTACATCAACATGTGTCCCCTCTTCTTCACGTCTCTTCTACATCAACATGTGTCCCCTCTTCTTCACGTCTCTTCTACATCAACATGTGTCCCCTCTTCTTCATGTCTCTTCTACATCAACATGTATCCCCTCTTCTTCATGTCTCTTCTACATCAACATGTGTCCCCTCTTCTTCATGTCTCTTCTACATCAACATGTATCCCCTCTTCTTCATGTCTCTTCTACATCAACATGTGTCCCCTCTTCTTCATGTCTCTTCTACATCAACATGTATCCCCTCTTCTTCATGTCTCTTCTACATCAACATGTGTCCCCTCTTCTTCATGTCTCTTCTACATCAACATGTGTCCCCTCTTCTTCATGTCTCTTCTACATCAACATGTATCCCCTCTTCTTCATGTCTCTTCTACATCAACATGTGTCCCCTCTTCTTCATGTCTCTTCTACATCAACATGTGTCCCCTCTTCTTCACGTCTCTTCTACATCAACATGTGTCCCCTCTTCTTCATGTCTCTTCTACATCAACATGTGTCCCCTCTTCTTCATGTCTCTTCTACATCAACATGTGTCCCCTCTTCTTCACGTCTCTTCTACATCAACACGTGTCCCCTCTTCTTCACGTCTCTTCTACATCAACACGTGTCCCCTCTTCTTCACGTCTCTTCTACATCAACACGTGTCCCCTCTTCTTCATGTCTCTTCTACATCAACATGTGTCCCCTCTTCTTCATGTCTCTTCTACATCAACATGTGTCCCCTCTTCTTCACGTCTCTTCTACATCAACACGTGTCCCCTCTTCTTCATGTCTCTTCTACATCACCATGTGTCCCCTCTTCTTCATGTCTCTTCTACATCAACACGTGTCCCCTCTTCTTCACGTCTCTTCTACATCAACACGTGTCCCCTCTTCTTCATGTCTCTTCTACATCAACATGTGTCCCCTCTTCTTCATGTCTCTTCTACATCAACACGTGTCCCCTCTTCTTCATGTCTCTTCTACATCAACATGTGTCCCCTCTTCTTCATGTCTCTTCTTCATCAACATGACGTAGCATCCTTGAAATATTGGCTTGGAAGCCAATATCCTCGCGATTGAGAAACGGCCAGAGAATCAGCACTTTGGAAACAGGGCTGAAACAGAGGGGATTATGGGTAATGCTGCAATGATCTGTTTGGGGTTTCAGCCAATCAGAGGCAGGCTCTGGATATATCTGAGACCTGTGATATATTGATGAAGAGGAGGATAATAGGGGACCTTTAATATATTTCATTACAGTGTCAATTATTTGAGAAGAACTCCTTTTAGTGGGTTAAGTACATTCTTAGAATAAGTGAGAAAAGGATTGTTTGACAGCTATCACAAGGGAGAAGATAAGAAACTGTAAATGTATGCAATCATTTATGGCGTTAATAATTAATAATTAATTATTTCCCGTTGAGATTCCTGGGAAACGGAAACGATTTCTCATAAAAAAAAAAACAGTACAGTATTTTTCTTATATGACAGTTATTGCTCAATCTCAAAGGTGTTTCCTAGCTTTGACATTTCTCTGTTAGAGCCATTTAACTAAGATGATTTCAGTTGAATTCATACATTATGATATACTCTCGCCCTCCTGAATGTACCCAGAACTAAGCTCAAAGGTCTCAAATACACTCAAGATTACTCACGCTAGCTTTGAAATATTTACAGTAATAATAACAGAGCTTCCATCCATTCGAACACCAACACACACACACAGGACAAAGAGCAATGCATTGTGGGATGTATGACGGGGGAGCATGCAGCTTCGTCACACACTGGCACACACTGGCTGCAGAGACACACACACACTCTCATGCACACACACAGACACACTCACACATGCGCACACACTCTCATGCACACACACACACTCACACAGACTCTCTCTCACACACTGAGACATTGTTCTGATGCTGCAGCCAGAAACTGATCTGAGGTCGGATCCTCTGAAGAGATCACGTTTACAGAGAAAAAAACTTGTGTTATTTCTTAAAAAGTGAAATTCTGAAACACAGGCTTTGAAATAATAATATATTGTAATATGAATTTTATATATATTGTAGTATAAACTATTTTAATGTATGTTTTATATGAATTTGAACACACACACACACACACACACACACACACACACACACTCTGTTTTATAACCCAGAATTAGCGAGGACCCTTTTCTAAAGAGAGCACTCAATCACTAAGGCATTCTGGGAGAAGATTACCCAGATGGGCAGAGAGCATTATGGGTAACCTCGGAGACGCTGACAGTAAAAGCTTTTCTGAGGGCGATATGGCACCTCATGATGCAGGGAAGTGAATTAAAAGAGGGGGGGAAATATCGAGGAAAAGCCCGTTTGTCTTGCAGTGAAGAGCCACTTGACTGCAGATTAATTTAGTACTTCAGCTGGTCTCTGGTCTGTGGAAGTGCAGCGTCTGGAGGTGAATCATTGAGAGGAACCATGCTTTATTGCTGCTAAAACTGCAGCCTCTTCAACGTGAGATTAAGGAAAAGTTCAATCATTAACTCAAGGGGATAAAAGCATACTGGAAGACACTCACGCTCACAGAGATCCAGGAACAAGGAAAGGTTTGGAGGCTTTTCATGCACTTCTAGAAGTATATTTAGTTTAAAACATTAAAGCTACAATGCACAATTTGTATATTTTATCTTAACATTAGCCACCTTTAGCTTAGCGGTGGTGACGTGAAGTCATGTGACCGTGCTGTAGTTCCTTTATAGCCCAACATTAGCCACCTTTAGCTTAGCGGTGGTGACGTGAGGTCATGTGACCGTGCTGTAGTTCCTTTATAGCCCAACATTAGCCACCTTTAGCTTAGCGGTGGTGACGTGAGGTCATGTGACCGTGCTGTAGTTCCTTTATAGCCCAACATTAGCCACCTTTAGCTTAGCGGTGGTGACGTGAAGTCATGTGACCGTGCTGTAGTTCCTTATAGCCCAACATTAGCCTCCTTTAGCTTAGCGGTGGTGACGTGAAGTCATGTGACCGTGCTGTAGTTCCTTTATAGCCCAACATTAGCCTCCTTTAGCTTAGCGGTGGTGACGTGAAGTCATGTGACCGTGCTGTAGTTCCTTTATAGCCCAACATTAGCCACCTTTAGCTTAGCGGTGGTGACGTGAGGTCATGTGACCGTGCTGTAGTTCCTTTATAGCCCAACATTAGCCACCTTTAGCTTAGCGGTGGTGACGTGAAGTCATGTGACCGTGCTGTAGTTCCTTTATAGCCCAACATTAGCCACCTTTAGCTTAGCGGTGGTGACGTGAAGTCATGTGACCGTGCTGTAGTTCCTTTATAGCCCAACATTAGCCTCCTTTAGCTTAGCGGTGGTGACGTGAAGTCATGTGACCGTGCTGTAGTTCCTTTATAGCCCAACATTAGCCACCTTTAGCTTAGCGGTGGTGACGTGAAGTCATGTGACCGTGCTGTAGTTCCTTTATAGCCCAACATTAGCCACCTTTAGCTTAGCGGTGGTGACGTGAAGTCATGTGACCGTGCTGTAGTTCCTTTATAGCCCAACATTAGCCTCCTTTAGCTTAGCGGTGGTGACGTGAAGTCATGTGACCGTGCTGTAGTTCCTTTATAGCCCAACATTAGCCACCTTTAGCTTAGCGGTGGTGACGTGATGTCATGTGACCGTGCTGTAGTTCCTTTATAGCCCAACATTAGCCACCTTTAGCTTAGCGGTGGTGACGTGAAGTCATGTGACCGTGCTGTAGTTCCTTTATAGCCCAACATTAGCCACCTTTAGCTTAGCGGTGGTGACGTGAAGTCATGTGACCGTGCTGTAGTTCCTTTATAGCCCAACATTAGCCTCCTTTAGCTTAGCGGTGGTGACGTGAAGTCATGTGACCATGCTGTAGTTCCTTTATAGCCCAACGTAAGCTTTTCACTTCAGAAACCATAAAGTGGTGTTAATATGTGGAGATTATCCTGCTGAACTAAATGTCTAAGTATCATAAACGATGAGATGAGATACAGAGAGATGCTGCCTTCAGGGACCAACAGAGAAAAAACAGCATCCCTGCTCTGCAACACTCACCTTGCCCTTCTTGAGAGGCTCGATGGTGAGGCTGTCGGCTCCGATGTCCACGATGGTTCCCAGCTGGAACCCGTCCGCTGGGTGCGGCGCCCAGACCGGCTTCCCATCGTCCATCGCTCCACTCTGCAGAAACAACAGGAACTACAGTCAGGCGAGAGTTCTTTAAAGGTCTCCTATTATGCTATTGTTAGGCATATATAATGGGTCTCAGATATATTAAAATATATAAAAAACATGTCTGATGTGTTTTGCTCAAAATACCAAACAGATCATGCATTTTAGACATCCCTCAAATCCCTCTATTTCAGCCCTGTTAGAGAAATGCGGATTCTGGGTCAGTAGCTAAATGCTGCCGTGATGAAACTCGATATCATGTTCCAAACCACATCAAGGATTCTCTCTGAAACAGTATGGAGCTCAAACTCTTTCTCTCTCTCAGGTTTACCACAAGGTGACTTCCTTTTGATTTCCTGCTTCTTCACACATGCTCTCTCCAGTACAGGTTAGCTCTGAGTGTTAGCATGCTAATGTAAACACAGACCATATTACTTCCAGAACACGTCTCATTGTTTCTGACAGCAACGTTTCTGATTGGCCGTGGGTGTAAAGCCCGCCCACATTTTAGTAATGTGGTCATGACGCAGCAAATCTGGATCAGCTCCGTTGTTCCCTCGTTTTTAGAGATGTGGGTACGGAGGAGAAGAGAGAGGGGTTTATTTCCTGACACTTTGAGAGTCTCCTGACACACCGGGGACACACCGGGGACACACCGGGGACACACCGGGGACACACCTGGGACACAACGGGGACACAACGGGGACACAACGGGGACACACCGGGGACACAACGGGGACACAACGGGGACACACCGGGGACACAACGGGGACACACCGGGGACACATGGTGATGTATAAGAGACATCAAAAAGTGCATTTTGCATGATAGGAGACCTTTAAAGGTTGTTTTCATATAGCATGTGAACTCCTGAATACTAAATGCATGCCTGCCGTGATGCAAATATAATTTCCGTCTGCTTTGTTTCGCAAAAACAGATCAGAGACCATTGTTTTTCTCTGCAAACACTGTTGACACCACAATATTGTAAGGGTTTGCAAACCACGTTAACTGAACGTAATAAACAAGGAAAGATAAAGACATGACGGGAAGTTACACGATATAAAACCAGATATTTGCAGGATAGACGGTTCAATCTGATTTAAGATGTAATCTTTGTTCCAAGTTAATAACAAAAAAGTAACCGCATATTTTTTACAAACACCTTTTAAAGTTATATTTTAAAAAGAGAACTCCAATTTTCAGCCATCTCATAAAACCAAAACCATCTTGTTTTGATGTCTTTAACACTTAAAAAAAAGACTAGATCTTAAAATCCGCAGGTTATTTGAAGTCAGAGTTCATTATTCTAATGAATCTCTGCACATGTTTCACGGCTGGAACAACCTCTAAAGTACATTTTATAACAGCGTTTTTGACTTTGACACCATGAGTAACAGCTGTGATGTGGTGGCTGCAGTCTGGAGAGGACGTATTGAAAATCAAAAACAGAATCGACTGTTTCTGCGGCTGCCAACAAACCAATTGCAGTTATTGATCGAAATCAAATCAGGTTTTATTTATAAAGCACATTTAAAAGCGATTTTTGGTCGAGCCAAAGTGCTGTACATGTAATAAAAACACATTACTACAATCACAATAAACGACAATAAATTACAACAGATATATCTTAAAAAACAAAATAAAAATAAAACACACGGAAAAGTCAGGAGTCGTGCTCCGCTCTAACTAGAAAGCCAGAGAGAAGAAGTGAGTTTTTAGAGTGGATTTAAAACCCCCTAGGGTCTGGGCCGACCTCACATGGAGGGGCAGAGTGTTCCAGAGCCTCGGGCCAGCTGCTGAGAAGGCTCGGTGCCCTCGGGTTTTGAGCCTGGTCTTGGGCACTATCAGCAGCAGCTGGTCAGCAGACCTTAAAGCTCTGGCTGGGGTGTAGCGCTGGAGGAGTTCAGCTATATAGGCCGGAGCCAGCCCATTTAGTGCTTTAAAAACAAATAAAAGGATTTTAAAATCAATTCTGAACCGAACTGGAAGCCAGTGTAGTGAGGCCAGAATAGGGGTGATGTGGTCACGCTTTTTGTGGCCAGTCAGCAAACGTGCAGCTGCGTTCTGGACTAGCTGTAAGCGTTTGATTGAGGCCTGGTCCATACCCACACACAGAGCGTTGCAATAGTCCAGTCTTGAGGTTACAAAGGCGTTAATAACCCTTTCTAAGTCTTTAAAAGATAAATACGACTTGGTTTTGGCCAATAGTCTTATTTTAAAAAAGCAGGATTTTACTACGGTGCTGACCTGCTTGTCGAATTTAAAAGTGCTAGTGAAGGTCACTCCAAGGTTCATGACCGAGGGGAGGATGTTTTTTTTGAGAGAGCCCAGAATATCAACCGGAGAGGCTGGAGGTTGGGGTCCAAAAAAGATGACCTCAGTCTTGCTCTCGTTGAGGTTGAGGAAGTTTTTGCTCAGCCAGGATTTTATCTCTGCTAAGCAGTCCATCAACTGCTGTAGTGAGTGTGAGACATTTGCTTTGAGAGGCAGATAGATCTGTACATCGTCGGCGTAGCAGTGGAAGGGAATGTTATGTTTTGTGAGTATTGAACCTAGGGGCAGTATGTACAGTAGGAAAAGGATGGGGCCCAGAATCGAGCCTTGGGGAACCCCACAGGTAAGAGGGGCTTACCAGCAGCTGATCATGTTACCGCTGTACAATAGCTGCCCACTGCTCCTGGTACTAGACTCCTGGTACTAGACTCCTGGTGCTAGACTCCTGGTACTAGACTCCTCGTGCTAGACTCCTGGTACTAGGCTCCTCGTACTAGGCTCCTGGTACTAGACTCCTCGTACTAGGCTCCTGGTGCTAGACTCCTGGTACTAGACTCCTGGTACTAGACTCCTCGTGCTAGACTCCTGGTACTAGGCTCCTCGTACTAGGCTCCTGGTACTAGACTCCTCGTACTAGGCTCCTGGTGCTAGGCTCCTGGTGCTAGGCTCCTGGTGCTAGGCTCCTGGTGCTAGGCTCCTGGTGCTAGGCTCCTGGTGCTAGGCTCCTCGTACTAGACTCCTGGTGCTAGACTCCTGGTACTAGACTCCTCGTACTCTAGTGCTAGGCTCCTGGTGCTAGGCTCCTGGTGCTAGGCTCCTGGTGCTAGGCTCCTGGTACTAGACTGCTAGGCTCCTGGTGCTAGGCTCCTGGTGCTAGACTACTAGACTCCTGGTGCTAGACTCCTGGTGCTAGACTCCTGGTGCTAGACTCCTGGTGCTAGACTCCTGGTGCTAGACTACTAGACTCCTGGTGCTAGGCTCCTGGTGCTAGGCTCCTGGTGCTAGGCTACTAGACTCCTGGTGCTAGGCTCCTGGTGCTAGGCTCCTGGTGCTAGGCTCCTGGTGCTAGGCTCCTCGTACTAGACTACTAGACTCCTGGTACTAGACTCCTCGTACTAGACTCCTCGACTCCTGGTACTAGACTTCTAGTACTAGACTCTAGACTCCTGGTACTAGACTCCTGGTACTAGACTCCTGGTACTAGACTCCTGGTACTAGACTCTAGACTCCTGGTACTAGACTCTAGGCTCCTGGTGCTAGGCTCCTGGTGCTAGGCTCCTGGTGCTAGGCTCCTGGTGCTAGACTCCTCGCACTAGACTACTAGACTCCTGGTACTAGACTCCTAGTACTAGACTCCTGGTACTAGACTCCTGGTACTAGACTCCTGGTACTAGACTCCTGGTACTAGACTCCTGGTGCTAGACTTCTAGTACTAGACTTCTAGTACTAGACTCCTGGTACTAGACTCCTAGTACTAGACTTCTAGTACTAGACTCCTGGTACTAGACTTGTAGTACTAGACTCCTGGTGCTAGACTTCTAGTACTAGACTTCTAGTACTAGACTCCTGGTACTAGACTCCTGGTACTAGACTTGTAGTACTAGACTCCTGGTGCTAGACTCCTGGTGCTAGACTCCTGGTGCTAGACTCCTGGTGCTAGACTCCTGGTACTAGACTTCTAGTACTAGACTCCTGGTACTAGACTCCTGGTACTAGACTCCTCGACTCCTGGTACTAGACTCCTGGTACTAGACTCCTGGTACTAGACTCCTGGTACTAGACTCCTGGTACTAGGATGGGTTAAAAGCAGAGAACACATTTCGCTGTGTGCTCTGCATGTGTGACCATTAAAGAGGGTTTCGTCCCTCCCATTCTATTCTATGCTAGCATGTTAGCTTTGTGTGCTAACAGCTAGTGCTATGGTTTTCTGATTCAACGTCAGTGAAAACAGGCTGAGATCCTCACCACTGATTGGCTTTCGTGAAAACGTGTCATCTGAATTTGACACTCGAGTTAAAGAAAAATGATATTGGACCATTCTGCAAAACCGTGCATCAACACAACTCAACGCTTTCTGTTCTGTATTTTTCTTTGTTTCTTATTTACTTCATGTCATCTTTGTGTGAATTGTATTCTTGAAAAGCAACTTTGAGTATTTAGAAAAGCGCTATAAACATTGTAGCTATTATTATTATTATCATCTCTTGAACATTTCTAAATCTTAATTTCAACAACTACACTTTCACTAACTTAGTAAGATTTACTTTCATGTAACCCTAATCTCACACACGTGCATTTGAGGTATATTTCCACATGGTTTACTCTCTGAAGAAGCTGTGAAAAACGTTGTGCAGCTGCAGCAGATTCAGGTGCGTTTCCAGCAAGAAGGATCAAAGTGGAAAGGTTGCGGGGTAACTCATTGGCTAAGCTGTTAAATATCTACAGGGAAACAAAGAAAGCAGAGTGCACTTCACCTTGGGATATAAATCCATTTGAAGTGCCACACGTTGGGTGAACAACTGCTCTCTACCTGCAGCACAGGATCAATAAATCAACAGATCGGTTTTATAAAATGGAACAAAGTCCGGGTCTCGTCTCCAATTCATGAGTTTAAAAATATATATAAGTAGGAAATAAGAGCTATGTGTCGTCTGTGCCAAATATCTTTAAGGCATGGATGTGAAAAAGACACTACAGTTAAAAAAGGGGAAATAAAGCTAGTTACCTATGGAATGCCGTTTAAACCAAAATTAAATAAATACATATATATATATATATATATAAATATGAAATAAATAAGATTATGAAATACATTCTAACCCTAATTTATTTATTTCAGAATGTATTTCATAACTGTCCTCCTTCGCCCTCTGACGCAGATGACCAGCCTTGATCAGCCGCTATCTCCCTTAAGGAGGGGCTGCCCTAGCAAGTTGTTGATGTTACCAGTTTGTGACCAGGCAGCTCTCGGTCAGAGAGTTATTGTTGTGGGACACCTGGAACACATCCTTCTCGGGGTGTAGATGACCCCGAGCCATAAGCGACAACAAATGTGATTCAGTGTCCTCAGCTGTTTAGTCTCTCTATTGAAGAATGTTGATTATTACACTCTGAACTAGTTCAAACCTGAAGCGACAGGAGGGGTCTTCAGAATTGATTGTGGCATCTCTACCGTGTGGTCAGATCGTGGCCCGTGACATGTCTTGTGAATTCTCCGGCCGAAGCTCCAAATAAACCGTCAGTGTTTTCCATCAAAGCTCCAGCTCTCCTCGTCTCTCTCCGAGTCCTGACTCCTATTGCTACAGGAGCTTCCCCCCACAATAACCTTATTTATTCATTTCATAGGCATATTTATATATATGTATGCATTTCATTATTTATGTATTTATTTAATTATTTATTTAATTTTGGCTTAAACGGCATTCCATAGTTACCAACTCAATTACTGATTTAAATGCAAGGTAAATACAAGACAGTAGGAAAATAAGCTGGAATGGGCAAAAGAAAGCCAAATAAACGCTGGAAATAAATCCCGGACGTCACGTCTTTTATATCTGTAAACACTATGTGGATACAGATATGAAAAAGTGGGAATACGTTTGTATAAGTGGAGGAAATACAGGGGTTTTTTGTGGGTAACAGGAGCGCAGATTTCCCCCATAAAATGTTAAAGTGATGCCAGAAAACAATATTTCTGTTCTTCAAAAACTCTACAATTGCTGCAGAAATCTGAGAATCAAACAGAGCGTCAGACGGCAGAGACAGCTTGGTTTTTATATTTGATTTAATTGACATATCTTATAAACAAGATCAGAGACACATTACTCATATATTTCCAGAAGAACCCCTGGGGAGAAAGATGGATGGACGCCAATGTGACACTTTTCAGGTGAAAGTGACTAAAAATATGACTCCGTTATAAACTCTTTGACCAGGAAGTGATTTTATTTCCTCACTGACGAGGAAGCAGCTCTGACAAACACATGACTAAACACAGGAGGTCAAAATCCAACCCTTATGACTTCCTGATGAACCCAACGTGAGGTTATGGACTTTCAATGACGTTGAAGAAATTAGAAAAAGACGTGTCACTTCAGAGTGCCTTTATTTCTGTCTCCATATCAAACAGAACATCAAATACAGCAAAATAATATCTTAAATTAAAAACTAAATGCTAAATCTACTTACTCTTCCATCAGCCTCACATGGATATAGAAAAACAACATATTTTATAATATCTTTAATGCAAAAATAGATAACTAAACCATGAGAAAGTATATATAATAAGGCTTTATTTATTAATATCACTGGATACGGTGTAGAAAAGTACCAAGATGCTGTTTTTAGAAAAATGCCAAAAGTAAAAAATACTCTATAATACAAGTTGCTATAAGTATTCTCAGCTAAATGTGATTAAAGTAGTCGTATGACAGCAGTTTGGGGAAGTGTCAGTGTATATATATATATATATATATATATATATGGATAAAAAGGACACATATTTCCTGCTGAGTTGTGGTTAAAGTAGCATGAGTTAAAGTACCTTATTATTGGACTTAAGTACAGATCATGAGTACATGTTTATTTACTTAATGCATATCTGATGCAGGTTAATGGAAAGCACTCTCAGAGAGAACATTTCTTAATGTAAAATAAAATGTCCGCAGGGAACTTAGACTGAAAGTAAATAGCTTTTAACTTCAGCCTCCAATCAATATATTAATTTAACATTATAAATGACTTTAGAGCAACGCTACAGGAATATCAGATTCAATTTCTAATCACAAAGAGTTTATTAGTTCCTTTATAGCCCAACATTAGCCGCCTTTAGCTTAGCGGTGGTGACGTGAAGTCATGTGACCGTGCTGTAGTTCCTTTATAGCCCACCTTTAGCTTAGCGGTGGTGACGTGAAGTCATGTGACCGTGCTCTAGTTTCTTTATAGCCCAACATTAGCCACCTTTAGCTTAGCGGTGGTGACGTGAAGTCATGTGACCGTGCTGTAGTTCCTTTATAGCCCAACATTAGCCACCTTTAGCTTAGCGGTGGTGACGTGAAGTCATGTGACCGTGCCGTAGGCCCTTTATGGCCCAACATTAGCCACCTTTAGCTTAGCGGTGGTGACGTGAAGTCATGTGACCGTGCTGTAGTTCCTTTATAGCCCAACATTAGCCACCTTTAGCTTAGCGGTGGTGACGTGAAGTCATGTGACCGTGCCGTAGTTCCTTTATAGCCCAACATTAGCCACCTTTAGCTTAGCGGTGGTGACGTGAAGTCATGTGACCGTGCCGTAGTTCCTTTAGAGCCCAACATTAGCCACCTTTAGCTTAGCGGTGGTGACGTGAAGTCATGTGACCGTGCCGTAGTTCCTTTATAGCCCAACATTAGCCGCCTTTAGCTTAGCGGTGGTGACGGGAAGTCATGTGACCGTGCTGTAGTTCCTCTATAGCCCAACATTAGCCGCCTTTAGCTTAGCGGTGGTGA
Source organism: Trematomus bernacchii (assembly GCF_902827165.1). NCBI lineage: Eukaryota > Metazoa > Chordata > Actinopteri > Perciformes > Nototheniidae > Trematomus > Trematomus bernacchii. The sequence goes on along the minus strand of NW_022987651.1, from coordinate 234,607 downwards.
CGGGAAGTCATGTGACCGTGCTGTAGTTCCTCTATAGCCCAACATTAGCCACCTTTAGCTTAGCGGTGGTGACGTGAAGTCATGTGACCGTGCTGTAGTTCCTTTATAGCCCAACATTAGCCACCTTTAGCTTAGCGGTGGTGAATGTAGTGTAATGCAGCCGTTAGAAGCAGGACAGAGACCAATAACTGATATGATTTCTCGTTTATCTAAATATGGATTTATTACTCAGCTTTATAGCGTACTGCAACATTTCTTCATAATGAGAAGTGACTCGTATTTTGACAGTCGGTGCACAAAAGAAGTGATGCAGTGATGCATGATGGGCCTCAGATGAAGTGAATGTCCGCAGCACAGGAACAATGTTTGATGTCTGCAGACTGAAGAGGATATTTTGGGAAACAGGCTGTAGAAATGAGGACTTTGAGGTATTTTTATCTCACTCTGACACATTAAAAAGCAACATCACTGAACACCGGAGTAAAAAAACAAAAAGGAGGTGCATCGCTTCATGCATGTTCTGCAATGAGGTCATTATGATCATAATTAGTATTTTTAGACTACAAATCTGCTGCTTGTTATGAATAATGGAACAGGTAGAGAGACGTTGATGGGTCTTTTTGTCTACGTGCCCAAAGTCTATTTCTTCTTGCCTTTATAAAAGTATTTTATTTATTAGCAATTATCAGATGACCCGCTTTCTCCCCTTGCTCTCAAACCTGAAGCAATTCATAGCTGCAGTTTCACATTCATTCATAACGGATAATTACACTACATACTGATATACACCTGAACATCAGCAGGAGAGGACTCTTTAAAGTAGAGACACTACATACTGATATACACCTGAGCATCAGCAGGAGAGGACTCTTTAAAGTAGAGACACTACATACTGATATACACCTGAACATCAGCAGGAGAGGACTCTTTAAAGTAGAGACACTACATACTGATATACACCTGAACATCAGCAGGAGAGGACTCTTTAAAGTAGAGACACTACATACTGATATACACCTGAACATCAGCAGGAGAGGACTCTTTAAAGTAGAGACACTACATACTGATATACACCTGAACATCAGGAGGAGAGGACTCTTTAAAGTAGAGACACTACATACTGATATACACCTGAACATCAGCAGGAGAGGACTCTTTAAAGTAGAGACACTACATACTGATATACACCTGAACATCAGCAGGAGAGGACTCTTTAAAGTAGAGACTCTACATACTGATATACACCTGAACATCAGCAGGAGAGGACTCTTTAAAGTAGAGACACTACATACTGATATACACCTGAGCATCAGCAGGAGAGGACTCTTTAAAGTAGAGACACTACATACTGATATACACCTGAGCATCAGCAGGAGAGGACTCTTTAAAGTAGAGACACTACATACTGATATACACCTGAGCATCAGCAGGAGAGGACTCTTTAAAGTAGAGACACTACATACTGATATACACCTGAACATCAGCAGGAGAGGACTCTTTAAAGTAGAGACACTACATACTGATATACACCTGAACATCAGCAGGAGAGGACTCTTTAAAGTAGAGACACTACATACTGATATACACCTGAACATCAGGAGGAGAGGACTCTTTAAAGTAGAGACACTACATACTGATATACACCTGAACATCAGCAGGAGAGGACTCTTTAAAGTAGAGACACTACATACTGATATACACCTGAACATCAGCAGGAGAGGACTCTTTAAAGTAGAGACACTACATACTGATATACACCTGAACATCAGCAGGAGAGGACTCTTTAAAGTAGAGACACTACATACTGATATACACCTGAACATCAGCAGGAGAGGACTCTTTAAAGTAGAGACACTACATACTGATATACACCTGAACATCAGCAGGAGAGGACTCTTTAAAGTAGAGACACTACATACTGATATACACCTGAACATCAGCAGGAGAGGACTCTTTAAAGTAGAGACACTACATACTGATACACACCTGAACATCAGCAGGAGAGGACTCTTTAAAGTAGAGACACTACATACTGATATACACCTGAACATCAGCAGGAGAGGACTCTTTAAAGAAGAGACACTACATACTGATATACACCTGAACATCAGCAGGAGAGGACTCTTTAAAGTAGAGACACTACATACTGATATACACCTGAACATCAGCAGGAGAGGACTCTTTAAAGTAGAGACACTACATACTGATATACACCTGAATATCAGCAGGAGAGGACTCTTTAAAGTAGAGACACTACATACTGATATACACCTGAACATCAGCAGGAGAGGACTCTTTAAAGTAGAGACACTACATACTGATATACACCTGAATATCAGCAGGAGAGGACTCTTTAAAGTAGAGACACTACATACTGATATACACCTGAACATCAGCAGGAGAGGACTCTTTAAAGTAGAGACACTACATACTGATATACACCTGAACATCAGCAGGAGAGGACTTTAAAGTAGAGACACTACATACTGATATACACCTGAACATCAGCAGGAGAGGACTTTAAAGTAGAGACACTACATACTGATATACACCTGAACATCAGCAGGAGAGGACTTTAAAGTAGAGACATTCCTCTTACTGGAAGTGGTCAGCCACTGCAGATTTTGCATTGTCAATATTAACGCACATTAATCACATTTTAAAGCGGCTGATTATCAAAAAGGATAAAAGTCACAAAGTCTCCGAACAAGCAGCATCACAGCGGCGTTAAACTGTGTGTCGCTGCGTACTGTCCCTTTAAGAGAAAATCCTTAAAAAGCAGAGGAAGTGGCGATGAGAGCATGAAAAGCGGCGTCATGAAAACAAACTGTGTTCAGATCAGAGGCTGAAAACAGCCGTCACTTTGTGTGTCTGAGAGCACGACACATTTCAGCAGAGTGTGTGTGTGTGTGTGTGTGTGTGTGTGTGTCGACCCACTCTCGGCTGACGGACAAACAGCTGATTGTTGGAGCTCAGTGTCATGTTCAGGGTCACGTGGAGAACAGAGCGCCTGTGATGTGTTCAGGGACACAAAGCCTGAGGGATTCACAATAAAACCACAGCTACTGTCCACAGAGACACAGAGAACTAGAAGCACTTTATTTATAGGAAAATAAACATTAAACTCCACTGGGAATATAATCTGTAGGCTAAAATATTATCTTTTAAAATTATTATTTGGATATTTTATTCTATTTAAATTGTATTATTTTTTTAAAACAGGACATTTTGTGACATTTAAGTATTTTTAATTAATTAAATAATCCTACAAATAATATCTAAAAACGTTATAAATGCTAGAATACATTTTTGTTAATTATTTTGTATTAAAAAATCTTTAATAATTTTAATTTAAGCAGTTTACCTTTAAAAAAACGGTATTATCAACAAAATAATGCACTATTTTTAACAAAAAGCTTCAAAAACGATTGAAATGAAACACAAAAACACACAAAGATGAAGCCCCTCAAACCAATAAGTGTGTGATAAAGCAATATCTCACATAAGTCTCTCAAAGTCGGGATATTTCATTACAGATCTGACTTTATAATATATATTGAGCTCATGTTATATTATCTGCAGCGCTGGAGGAAAGTAACTCCATCTAATTAAACACACAGCGACGTAATGAACTCTGTACAGCCAGCGGGGTAATGACTGTGTGTGTGTGTGTGTGTGTGTGTGTGTGTGTACCAGTGTGTTCCTGTGTGTGTCTTCATGTGTGTGTACCTGTGTGTGTGAACCTGTGTGTGTGTGTGTGCCTGTGTCTTCATATGTGTGTGTGTGTGTGTATGTGTGTCAGTGTGTGTGTCTTCATGTGTGTGTGAACCTGTGTGTATGTGTGCTCGTGTGTGTGTGTGTGTGTACCAGTGTGTGTCTTCATGTGTGTGTACCTGTGTGTGTGAACCTGTGTGTGTGCTCCTGTGTCTTCATATGTGTGTGTATGTGTGTCAGTGTGTGTGTCTTCATGTGTGTGTGAACCTGTGTGTATGTGTGCTCGTGTGTGTGTGTGTGTGAACAAGCCTCTTCCCTCTTTACTCCCACATTAAACTGACATTGAGGGGAAAGCGACGGAGAGAGAAATCCAAATGTTGGTGTAAACTGTGACATTTCAATTGCACGAGCCAATAGGAGTGTTCTATAGTGATGATGTTAGCCTTTGCAGACCGTTGACATGCACACAAACCCCTATAACACTACAGGGAAGAGAAGTGTAGTTCCACCTTTTACATTTTAAAACAAAACAAGCTCAATTAAGGAACAAAAATCAACATTAAAACCTGACATTTCTGCTTCATTTCCACGGAAACAAACAGAACCTGATATCAAAGCAGCTCACATTGTCTTTGTCTCTGTCACAGGGTTGTGGTTTATTTAAAATGTCTTTCTTCATTGTTACCCAGCATGCTTTGAGCCACGCCCGATGCAAAGCCTCGCCACAACAGGGTGTGTTCAAGATCAGAAGATCAGCAGCAGGTGACTCACACACACTGCCAACACACACACACACACACACACTGCCAACACACACACACACACACACTGCCAACACACACACACACACACACACACACACACACACTGCCAACACACACACACACACACACACACACACACACACACACACACACACTGCCAACACACACACTGCCAACACACACACACACACACACACACACACACTGCCAACACACACACTGCCAACACACACACACACACACAATATGCTTCAGATAAACGATGAAATCTATTCCAACACACGCATGTACTCACGCAGGAATGTAGCTGCATCTACGCCTTTATAATTATTATTTAAGGTCATTTAATTACAGTTAATGTCATGTTTCACACATATATATATAAACCCACACAAATACTCATTATCAAATATTAAAAAATGATTTAAACACACGTGTATTTGCACAGAGTTTGGAAGCTTCTGTGCATTTATTTAAAATGATTATTTATTTAATTTCAGGTCATCTTTGATAGGGAAATGTAAAATATGTATGTTTTAAATATTTCTCTTAATTTCTAAATATGAGGGGATTTCTGCCAAAAAGAAATGACTTTATATAAAAATATAAAAGTAATATCAACCTGTTTGTTTAAAATAAAGAATGAAAACCATCTCTTGCAGTTTTTTGTGTATTAATTACCGTTTTAAAGCACACTTCTCAGATTTAAACTGTGACCTTTGACCTCAGGGATTATCCGACAGTGTATGACCTCCTGATATTATTCAGAGACCCCGGCGCCCTGCAGGGTTTACCGCTCTCTGACTAAGGTGCGACTTGTTTCCTCGTGACGGTTTACAGGCGTTAGACTTCGGCTTCGGGAGGACTCGTCAAACTGAATTACTGCGTTTGTAAAACCTCAGCAGTTCCTCCGCTGACGAGACGCTTTGGAGAGAAGACAGGTTTCATATCTGAGGCGGAGAAAGAAGGATTTATATTCTCATTCAAAGTTTGCAAATATTGGAAAATTAAAGACAAATATTTCTCCTTCAAAAGAGGATTTTTCAAAGACAAAAGAAAGTATTTTGAGAGTGGATATTAAGTACTCAGATCTTGTGGTAAAAGTAGAAGTACTCAGATCTTGTGGTAAAAGTAGAAGTACTCAGATCTTGTGGTAAAAGTAGAAGTACTCAGATCTTGTGGTAAAAGTAGAAGTACTCAGATCTTGTGGTAAAAGTAGAAGTACTCAGATCTTGTGGTAAAAGTAGAAGTACTCAGATCTTGTGGTAAAAGTAGAAGTACTCAGATCTTGTAGTAAAAGTAGAAGTACTCAGATCTTGTAGTAAAAGTAGAAGTACTCAGATCTTGTACTTGAGTAAAAGTAGAAGTACTCCGATCTTGTACTTGAGTAAAAGTAGAAGTACCCAGGTCTTGTACTTGAGTAAAAGTAGAAGTACTCAGGTCTTGTACTTGAGTAAAAGTAGAAGTACTCAGGTCTTGTACTTAGTAAAAGTAGAAGTACTCAGGTCTTGTACTAAGTAAAAGTAGAAGTACTCAGGTCTTGTACTAAGTAAAAGTAGAAGTACTCAGGTCTTGTACTTAGTAAAAGTAGAAGTACTCGGGTCTTGTACTTGAGTAAAAGTAGAAGTAGTCAGGTCTTGTACTTAGTAAAAGTAGAAGTACTCAGATCTTGTACTTGAGTAAAAGTAGAAGTACTCAGGTCTTGTACTTAGTAAAAGTAGAAGTACTCAGGTCTTGTACTAAGTAAAAGTAGAAGTACTCAGGTCTTGTACTTGAGTAAAAGTAGAAGTACTCAGGTCTTGTACTTAGTAAAAGTAGAAGTACTCAGGTCTTGTACTAAGTAAAAGTAGAAGTACCCAGGTCTTGTACTTGAGTAAAAGTAGAAGTACTCAGATCTTGTACTTGAGTAAAAGTAGAAGTACTCAGATCATGTACTTGAGTAAAAGTAGAAGTACTCAGATCTTGTACTTGAGTAAAAGTAGAAGTACTCAGATCTTGTACTTGAGTAAAAGTAGAAGTACTCAGATCTTGTACTTAGTAAAAGTAGAAGTACCAGAGTGTAGAAATACTCTGTTACAGTAAAAGTCCTGCATTCAAAATGTTCCTCAAGTATAAGTATAAAGTATTATCATCAAAATATAGTGAAAGTAGCGACAGTAAAAGTAGTCATTGTGCAGATTGGTCCATTTCAGAATAATATATATATGTTTTATAATGATTGATCATGAAAGTGTAAAATGGAACTTAGAATACGTTCCAGCCACAAAACACCACAACATCTTTTAGCTTCTTATTCTTTGATGAAATGTTTCCTGATCGATATTAAGAGCCTCTCTGAAGCTGCATTGAGATGAAAAGAAATGACTATATTTCCCTGAATATTACCCAGAATGCATCAGTAAAGAGTGCCTCGCTGTGTGCAATCAGGCCTAAGAGTTTCAAAGGTCAACCACTCCTGCTCCTGTGGGTATCAACAGAACATTCACCTCCATAATGATGGTGACGTTAGACAGAGTCACTTTTAGGGGGAAATAGACAAGAAAGACCTCGTCTGCTGCCGTCAGAAACACAACTACTAATGACGACATCTAGGGCTGTGCGATTATGGCAAAAATCATAATCACGATTATTTTGGTCAATAATTGATATCACGATTATTAAATACGATTATTCATTGACTTTGAAAACATCCATTTATTGAACTTTTAAATACAAATAATAATTTGAACATTATCTTTTTAACTGTTGATTTCCCTGAACGTATAATTCAACTGAAAAACCAATACAAAAATAAATTAAATAAATGATAAATATATATCTACATTTAAATAAATAATATCAAAATAATAAATACCAATAAACAAGATCAACAAATATTTTGGAGCGCACTTCCACAAGCTACTAAACATATATAAATATGATAAATACAAATACATTTGATCAAATGTGTTGCAGTGCACGGTCACAACCTAGCAAAGCAAAATAATCGTTTTTTTCGATTATGTTGTTTTCGTAATTGTGGCAGGCCAAAATCGTAATTGCGATTAAAATACGATTAATTGCCCTAACGACATCAGACTTAAGATAAATGATGAATCACAGATCACTGATTAAAGAAATCACAACCCATTTATTTCTCAATCAACTATTAGATGAGAGGAGTAAATAACATCAACTGTGGGAAACTATTATGAAAATGCAAAGCTTGATGGGATTTGAACGTTGAAGAAGTGACAGATTCTGTTTTCTCTCTTTAGCCACGAGACTTTTGTTTACAAGCTCTGTTCTTTGTAAATCGACACCGTTCCTCACTCGTCTGCTCGTTTACTAATTCAGGTCAAATTCACTTCATTACAAAAGCACACCTGCACTAATACACCTCCGTCAGAAACCAGATATCTATGAACTCGCATTGTCACTTTCTGCTGTAGGGCGTTAGCATTCGTTAGCATTAGCTTAGCTCAACAGCTGAGCTCACATGTCCAGATTTGGCTTCTATAAAAAAAACACAGGTTTGCTGTTGGATTGAGGGAGAAATAAGAGAGCCAATCAGAGTATCCGTCTGAGGGTATGATTCTCACTTGAGGGTGGAAAATGTCCCGGGTTCAGATCCCGGAAGAGCCCACAAAATATGACAACAAGAAATATTTTCGGCTCAGTTTGTGACCTCGAGAGAGTTTACAAAAATACTGAGATTTATAACACAGATTAATTGATACTACATCATAATATGCAAGTCTGGAGTATTTTTAAAAACACTTATTATTCAGATTATTCCACTTTAAGGGGTTGTAACTTCACCTGGTTAGAATAATGTGTGAAATCAATTGAAGGCTGATGTCAAAATGACACACAAAAACTAACTAGCTAAAAAACCCTAAAGAGGACATATCGTGCTCATATCATGCTATTTAGGTGTATATCAGTATGTAGTGTCTCTACTTTAAAGAGTCCTCTCCTGCTGATGTTCAGGTGTATATCAGTATGTAGTGTCTCTACTTTAAAGAGTCCTCTCCTGCTGATGTTCAGGTGTATATCAGTATGTAGTGTCTCTACTTTAAAGAGTCCTCTCCTGCTGATGTTCAGGTGTATATCAGTATGTAGTGTCTCTACTTTAAAGAGTCCTCTCCTGCTGATGTTCAGGTGTATATCAGTATGTAGTGTCTCTACTTTAAAGAGTCCTCTCCTGCTGATGTTCAGGTGTATATCAGTATGTAGTGTCTCTACTTTAAAGAGTCCTCTCCTGCTGATGTTCAGGTGTATATCAGTATGTAGTGTCTCTACTTTAAAGAGTCCTCTCCTGCTGATGTTCAGGTGTATATCAGTATGTAGTGTCTCTACTTTAAAGAGTCCTCTCCTGCTGATGTTCAGGTGTATATCAGTATGTAGTGTCTCTACTTTAAAGAGTCCTCTCCTGCTGATGTTCAGGTGTATATCAGTATGTAGTGTCTCTACTTTAAAGAGTCCTCTCCTGCTGATGTTCAGGTGTATATCAGTATGTAGTGTCTCTACTTTAACATTTGACCTTTATCTTAGAACAACGGTAATTTGATTATATAACTAACAATGGGTTTCCTCAAAGGAATAGCGTTTGCTTTGGCCTAAGGAGGGATGAGGTAACCTGACCCCACCACAGTAACACAACTCCTCACAAAGCAGAAGTTTGAAGAGCTTATTTATACCGTGTGTTTCTGGGATGTAAAATCACTCTTTACCTGCTAGTAAAGGTGAACATCCACAATAAACAAACCCAACTTCAACAAAGAATGAATCAAATGTCCCTCCATCTAACATCCGGGAAACTCTTCCAGGATATTCCAGGAGTTCATTCACTAGTTTTCCCTCTCACTCCAGCAGCTGCTTCCTCTGTAGTATTACTACTGTCAGCTTTCTCCTGTTTACAAGTGTACATTAAATGGCTCAGGATGCATTTAAACGGCTTATCCTGACATTTGGATATCAGCCATTACCCAGGATGCAAAGCGTCACATATCTGCAGCCAGAAAGCAAACATGTTCAGACTTCTAACTTATTATTTTAACATCAAGTTCATAACCTCAAGGCTTTGAGCAGCGTGCAAGTAATCCAATAAATATGCAGGATCATTTCCTGCAGAGGACTTTGATCCCCGACTACAATAAGTACCATTGTGCTGTCACATAATGTCACTTTAATGTCAATACGGCCATAAAACAAGGATGTGGTGCGGAGGGAGCAAAGGTCAAAGGTGCGTCAGAAGTCAGGAGTTAGCTTTTGGAGAGGTTCCTTTAGTAAATATATGGAAAATGTATGTTTGAATGGGTTACAAATGCCACAAACTGCATGTAAGTCCATGAATAAAGAGTGGTGACATCATACAAGACATCAAAATGTGCTTTTTATAGTTATTGAGAAAGACTTGTAGTCACAAGTTAGCTTTTGGAGAAGCCTCTGAAGTGAAGCTATGGAAAATGTATGTTTGAATGAGTTACAAATGCCACAAACTGCATGTATATAACGTGGTGACATCATATAAGACATCAAAATGTGCTTTTTTACAGTTATTGAGAGTTGTGACGTCATATAAGACATCATAAAGTGCCTTTACAGTTAATAGGAAAGATCTGTAGTCAGGAGTTAGCTTTTGGAGAGGCCTCTGAAGTGAAGCTATGGAAAATGTATGCTTCAATGCGTTAAAAAGACCACAAACTGCATGTAGGTCCATAAATAAAACGTGGTGACATAATACAAGACAACATGAAGTGCTTTTTACAGTTATAGAGTGAGATTTCACACGACTTTAGGAGAAACACATGTCCATAGGAGTGATTTGAAAGCAGCTTTAGCATAAAAACAAGCTCAGAGCAAACACAATAAGCACAGAGAGCTCTTATGTAATCACTAGATGAAAACACACAGTGTACAGACTGCTCAAGGATGCCCCATCATATTCTACCATCGCATTAATATAACACAATGGCCAAAGCCACCACCCTCAGCTTCTCTTCTTATGCAAAAGCCATTGATTCTGCTTCCCATGGTCTGTGTGAGTGTGTGTGTGAGGGTGTGAGTGTGTGTGTGTCTGCAGGCCGCAGCCATGCTCATATTGTGATATCTGACATACTGGCTGTACAACAACACAGCCTCTTCATGTCATTTTCGCACCACTGATTTCTCCCTTCCCTTTGAACTCCCTTTAATGTGATGAAGCTCGTGCTAAAACGCTCTTTATGCTCGATGTGCGCGTGCCTCTAGCTGTTCAGACGCCGAGCAAAACCTCGTTTAAAAAACGTCAAAATTAAGAATTGCGTGGTTTATCAGCTGTTTGTATAAAGTATGATATATTCATTATGACTTGTTCTGATTAAGGAGGTAGTTGTCTTCAAATCGGCGTATAAATATTCCACCAATCACGATTATTTTTCCAAATAGGCAACTTTTAAGCATTGTTTGTCTACATTTTCTTTCATGAGAATCCACCCTTTGGTAGCAATGGCAGCGCCTATGAGTGTTGTGGAAAAGTTGAAACCCAATAAAATAAAAGGAGGTAAAGTGGATTTTCTTCATGCCGAATTCTATTGTGTCAACCATTTGTTCTGAATACAAATATTACCAATGTATTCTTATATACATTCCTCTTGTAATCCTCCAAACAATTTCAATTGACATATATTTGAAGGACGTCTGGCGCCGACCAATCCAAGCACCATTTATGTTGCTTGAAACATCACATATGGCAGCTTTAAACGTAGGAATCAAACTATAAAATGATAATATTACTAGCTACTGTTGCAGTTTAACTAAACAACCACCAAATGCAAGGTGTGTGTGTGATTTAGCAGGTGTGTGTGCACGGTCTTCCTCCCTGCTAAGTGTTGAAAAGCTAACATCACGGATGATTTCTCCCCCCCCCCCGCACACCGGAGCATGCAAAACGGCTGTCGGTGTTTCCTACCTCGTTTGAGCGTGAACTCCCAGGACTTGTTTACAGGTATGAATGTTGTTTTTATCCCGGTATATCTCCGGTTCTCCAGGGTGTCTCCTCTCCTCTCTTTTCCCCCGCCCTGCAGAGCTCCTTCTCCCGCAGAGATCCTGGGAAACCGGCCCCGTGACGTCACACGCTGGATAAATAGAGTGAACCTGCAGGGGGCGCTGTCCGGGATTTCAAATTATGTATTGATTTATTTAACTATTTATAAATATTATATACAATTTAATTTATTATAAATATAAACGTAGCATATATGTATTATTTAAAAACACATTTTATTTATTTTTTCTTATTATTTAAAAATTATTCTTTTGATTTATTTAAATATTTATAAATAATATATGTAATTTTCTTTGCTTTTGTATTATATAATCATATACATTTTTTAGCATTGTTATTCTTTATATTATTATTTATTTAACATTTTAATATTATTGTTATTTATTCAATTTTTTAATAATATTATTTATTTAACTTTTTTATATTATTATTTATTTAACTTTTTTATATTATTGTTATTTATTCCCTTTTTAAATATTATTAACTTTTTAGTATTTCATTTTTATTTATAATTTTTATTTAATTTTTGCTGACATTTTCTTTTAAGTCCTGATTTAACATGATTTTGTCTTCATATTTTTTTATGTAAATTAACTTTTTGGCCCTTCAAGTCTTCAAGTCTTCTGTGTTGCATTTCCTCCACAGCTTCTCATTGTTACCATGTGTGACTTTGAGCAGTAAAACCTTCGGGGAGGTCAGGGATTAACGGGGATAATGTCAAAGACAACAATGGTGCTGATCTCTGTCGATCATAGGGGCTTAAAACATATTCATAAAAAGCTCTTGATTGACGAAAGAAATCTCCCCTTTTTGATCTTCAACAGATGGGGATTCCCTAATTGTCCAAAATATCTCACATGAATTAGATGTATTGGGTTTATCCTCTATCAGGAACACTAAACCTATTTAATGTCTACTCCTCCCACCGAGGAAGACCATGAGATGTGGTTAAAAACCCTTAGAAAAGCCACTAAGAGGATTTTAAAATGAGATAATTGCCACGTAAGTGAATCACTGTTGCCAAAAGGATAATTGACTTAATTAAAAATGTTAATTAATATTAAAGTTTTGAAAGGATTCTTTCAAAAACACGATTCAAGACTCGTGAATATTTTGAGTCCGGGAACAAAACACCCGAGAGCGTTTCCGGTGGCGACTGGTCATTAGGGGCACAGCCCCACCTAGTGTCAGCAGAAAGTATTACAAATAATGATTACAAAAAATGCAATAAATAAATAAAAAAATATATAAAATATATTTTAAGATCATGTTTAATCATCTGATTCGTCTGTACATTTATGTTTTAGTCTGTGTTCTTCTAATTAGTGTCTACAGTGTGTGCCTATTGAGCCGTTTAGAGCCATGTGGGACAAAACCTGATCATGCCCCTCCCTCTCACTGTCTAAGTGAACGGTGACTGTAAAAACTACACTGCGCATGCTCAGAGTATTTTCCTATTTAATGTGTGTGGCAAAAAAATAATGACCATAGGGGCACTGAGCTGCCATCCCCACCATACGTCATCTCACATCATTCAGAGCTGATTGGCTGTAAGTACGTGTGCCGCGAAAAGTGTGGTGCTTGAAGAGGAGACTAGAGAGCTGCAGGGGCGCGTCCTAAAACCAGGAAGTAAGCTGCGCATGGTTTCCCTCGACAAAAAAGCAATGAGATTTCTCCAGAGGATTTTAGAAAATAGCTCGAAATAAGATCTGTGGGAAACGTACCTGTTAGATAAATGCACGTTTTGTTCAGCCGGATAACATCCACATGTCTACCCTACTTTTATAATTTTTGAATCATAAATCTATCGATTAGATTTATGATAGATTTTTGAAACTACAAGAACATAAGGAGGACTTTTACAAAAAAGTAATAGAAATGTTTGTCCAGAAGGATAGGCAAATGGACTTCATCTTCAAGTCAAGGTAAGACCGCCATTTTATTGAAAATGGGATCTTACTAAGAGAGAACAATTCAATATTTAAATGATAAAATTACATTTTTTGGGTATCCTTTTGTTGAACTGTCTGTTTAAAATTAATCGAAGCATCAGACAAAAAAAGCTTTTGAAAATAATATTATATTTTGGTTTAGGTCAAAATATAAATGTGTAAACCTGAAGAGTCAGAGCCAGTGCCTCAGCAGCCATGAACCTCACTGCACGTCACTGCAGAAGCTTATATATAGACATCTACGTTTTTTGTGCCCCACCACTTTTGTACATAGAAAAACGCCACTGAGCGTTTCATAAAAACACCCGAGAGCGATTTAAATGTAAATCCTTTTGAGATCAAGTTAAGATTGAAATCAAAGCTTTCTGGAAAGAAGACGTTGAGTCTCCGGGTTCAGGACTTAAAGGGTTTCATTACTTTATTTATTTAGTTATATATAAATAGTTTACACGCAATCTCTGTTATATATATGTATATTATCATTTACAACGTCCTTATTGTTTTTACATTTAACCTTTTTTTGAGTCTCTGAATAACTCGAAACCATTGGTTCCTGTGTCTCACACACACACACACACACACACACACACACACACACACACACACTTATGATCTTGATTATGTGACATGTTATTCCTGAGTGCACGCTGACATCTAGTGGCTGAAGAGGGAAACTGTCTTCTGTTAAGATCTATAAGAGGCCCTCCTTTTTTTTCTTTTTCATATAGTAATGTGAAATAAATATTACAATATCAATATTTTTAGGGATAACTTTTTGAGCTTTCTGAAAATATTTATGTAAGTGACATCTCACACAAAATCATTAATCTGAAATATGGAATTTTTTAATGACTTTTTTAATAGAAAATAGCCATCTGTTTACTGAAATGCCAAGCATTTTCAAACCCAGGAGAAAAGAATACACTTATGCAATGATAGCACACACACCCAACACCACACACACACACACACACACACAACCACACCACACACACACACACACACACACACACACACACACACACACACACACACACACACACACACACACATGACCCACACACACACACACACACACACACACACACACACACACACCACACACAAGTAGAGCTAACGGCAGAGCTCTTTGCATCTGGAGTTGCTTTTAATGCTGAACACGTTTCCAGTCCACATCGAAAGAGACCACAACAAGCACTGAAAACGCAGATGGCTCTGAGAACAGTTTCCAAACTCACAAACAAATCTACTTTTATTTCCTCTTCTTCCTCTTCTTCATCGTCCTCTACGCGGCTAGAAAGCAATACAAAATAACGAGGCGATCTATGAAAACATAAGTTAACGGGCCACTTCATGAATTACAAAGGCAGCGGGAGAAACTCCGGCGTATTTACACGTCATCTTTTAATCAGTACAAAGTTAAAGGTGTGTTTAATGTCTGTGGGAAACGGGAGCTACGGGGAGGAGGAGGAGGGGAAACTAGCAGCGTACAATTGGGGGGGGGGGAGGTCAGGAGAGGGGGGTGTTTTAGGGGCTGATGGGTACATTTGGAGTCTGTGGGGTTTCGGGGACTTCAGGACAACGAGGGGAAGCTGAAACCTCCTTCCTGTCCACTTCCTGTCGCTCTTTGATCTTCAGGATCAGCTGTCTGATCTCCTCGCGCTTCGTCTTCATTCGCTGCTGAGGATAACCAGTCGGAGAGGTTTCACGGGCAGGTGGAAGCTGGGGATGGGGCTCTGTTTGGGAGAGAGAAGAAACATTCATTAGTTTATAGCACGTTGGTTTATTGCTGTGATAAGTTGTAGAAGTCATAATAATAGTAGTAGGTAGTAGCTACAGTAATTGTAGTAGTAGTTACAGTAAATTGTAGTAGTAGTAGTAGAGTACAGTAATTGTAGTAGTAGTAGTACAGTTATTTGTAGTAGTAGTACATTAATAGTGAGTAGTTAGTACAGTAATTGTAGGTAAGAGTATAGTAGTACAGTAATTGTAGTAGTAGTTACAGTAATTGTAGTAGTAGTACAGTAATTGTAGTAGTAGTACAGTTAATTGTAGTAGGTTGTAGTTGTAGTACAGTTAGTACAGTAATTGTAGTAGTAGTACAGTAATTGTAGTAGTAGTAGTACAGTAGTACAGTAATTGTAGTAGTAGTACAGTAATTGTAGTAGTAGTACAGTAATTGTAGTAGTACAGTAATTGTAGTAGTAGTACAGTAATTGTAGTAGTACAGTAATTGTAGTAGTAGTACAGTAATTGTAGTAGTAGTACAGTAATTGTAGTAGTAGTACAGTAATTGTAGTAGTAGTAGTACAGTATTTGTAGTAGTAGTACATTAATAGTAGTAGTAGTACAGTAATTGTAGTAGTAGTAGTAGTACAGTAATTGTAGTAGTAGTACAGTAATTGTAGTAGTAGTAGTAGTACAGTAATTGTAGTAGTAGTACAGTAATTGTAGTAGTAGTACAGTAATTGTAGTAGTTGTAGTTGTAGTACAGTAGTACAGTAATTGTAGTAGTAGTACAGTAATTGTAGTAGTAGTAGTACAGTAGTACAGTAATTGTAGTAGTAGTACAGTAATTGTAGTAGTAGTACAGTAATTGTAGTAGTACAGTAATTGTAGTAGTAGTACAGTAATTGTAGTAGTACAGTAATTGTAGTAGTAGTACAGTAATTGTAGTAGTACAGTAGTAGTAGTTGTGAGTCGTTTAAACTCAAAAACCCTTTTAAAAAAGGAGATTTCAGAAGACTTTATTTATACTGGAGGAAATTGGGTTTGTGCTCCGTTTAACAATTAAATAATATATTCATATAAACATGAAAAGTTGAAGTCAAAATGCTTTAAAAAAATGTAAGAAATGTATATAAAAAAGTTAAATAAAATAAAAAAATAATTGAAAAAATAAAAATAAATAATGTGCAACAAAAAGATAATATATTAAATAAAATGTATTTATTTAAACATAAGTTAAAGTCAAATGTCAAATAAACCAGTCGGACGTTCACGGGCAGGTGGGATTCTGTTTGGGGAGAGATGTAAAATACAATGTTTATTATTTTATAGGCGTGTTTACAATATTGTGTTCGGAAAATCTTTCGATTTACACTCATTTCTACTCAGAGTTTTGACTTTCTTTCAGATTATTTTCTCTGAAATCTTGTTTTTTTAGAACAGATTTTTTCTTCAGAATTGACTTTTTCTCACAATTTTGACTTTTTTCTCCAAATCGTTTTTTCTCAGATTTTTTACTTTTACCTCTGAATAGTATTTTTTCTAATAATTGACTTTTTTTCCCCACAATTTTGACTCTTTTTCAAATAATCTTTCCACAGAATATTTACTTTTTTCTCAGAATAAATAAAGGTTTTTTCTCTGAATTGAATTTTTTCCTCTTTATTTGGACTTTTTTCGAATAATTATTTCTAAGATTGAGAAAAGGTGTTTAATGAGAGTGCGTTCACCTCGAAGAAGCTCTCCACGTACTGCAGGACGTAGACCCCACAGTCGCTGAAGTTGTCCTGTTGAGGCACTCGAGGGCTCGAGCCCTTCATCACTTCTTTCCCAAAACACCGAGTGGAGCCCTGACGCACCTCCCACTCCACCTCCAGGTACCTGAGACACAACAACAATAAATACCTGAAACTAAACAACAACAACAATACAAACCACACAAGGGAGGGGAAATCACGCTCAGAGGAAGAACTACATTTCCCATAAAGACACACTGTCCGAGTCAGGGAGTTAGTAACTAGCGCTTTTCCAAATGTTTAAAGTACTTTAGATTACATATTAGACATGTTGTACCATATCGACCCGAATATAAGACGACTCTTCTTTTTCAAGACTCATTTTTTGAGAAATACCTTTTTTTTTTCGCTGCCCCTTTGCGGACCTTGGAAAGCTTTTCTCTGACTGTTTACATTTGTAAGGCAGTCTTTTTGGGTTTTATGGTTCAGTGATAGAACTCTTTCTGTTTGTTTATACCCTATTTTAATGATGTTCCTTACGTGTTATTGTCATACTCTGTAAAAGCACTTTGGGCTGCGTCAAGCATGAAAAGTGCTATATAAATAAAGTTTATTATTATTATTATTATTGGAGTATGCAAGTTGAATCAAGTGGAAGATGGTAGAAAAACCATAGAAAGAAATCTCTCAAATTGTCTCTTTTTCACTCACTCTCTGAGGGTTTTCACCACGGTGGAGCGGGCCGGTCCTCGCAGCGAATCCATGATGAGAATACAAGGTCTGCAGGGGAACACATTACAACCTTTAAAAACGTGATAGATAGATAGATAGAACAATCTGAACTCAAAAAGACACTCTAGTGAGGCACAAAAATGAAGGGTGTATAAAACAGATTTATTGTCAACACTCTGGCGCCCCCTGCAGGAGCACAGATGTTATGACATGTACTCACTGTCTGCAGACGTTCAGTTTGGAGGCAGATTCAGAACTGAGAGGGTCTTCAGGGAGAGTTCCATCCTCACTGCACTCATCCTACACACACACACACACACACACACACACACGACTTTTTTCTCAGAATTTGACTTTTTTCTCAGAATTTTGACTTTTTTACAACAATATGAAACTAGCAGGTATGACTGCTCAGGTGAAGGAGATGACATGAGAGTATAAGGAGTTAAGGAGAGAAGGAGAGAGTATAAGGAGTGAAGGAGAGAAGGAGAGAGTATAAGGAGTGAAGTACCTGACAGGAGCTTTGGTCGTCAGAGAAGCTGAAGGGGTCGCTGTCTTCTTTAGCTGAAGCGTAGCTGACGCTGATTCTGTGCAACTCACCTGAAAACAAAACATCAACGTGTTAAAATGTTATATATCCAATAAAAAGCTCAGGCCACTATTGATATTTTTTTCCTCAGAATCTTGACTTTTTTCACACAATAGAATTTTTTTCTGAGAATCTTTTTTTTTCTTCCACAGAATTTACTTTACTTTTTTAAATCTTGAGTTTCTCAACATTTTTTGATTTTTCTCAAAATGTTGACTTCTGGATTTTTTTTCTCACAATTTTTCCGCAATTTTCATTTTTCTGTCAATTTTGACTTTTTTCCTCACAATTGACTTTTTTCAAAGAATTCTGACTTTTTTCACAGAATTAACATTTTTCAAAATATTTTTTAGATAGGGTAGGTAAGTTTGAGAAACCGGCTCGAGATACACTTTTTGTTATATTCCATGGAATGCTCTTAACATCCCGATAGCAATGAATATCTGAAGTGCTTTGACAACAAATCCATTAAATAAATATCATCTGTGGAAGCAGTAGTACTGTAAAAAGTACGACCAATCATTTTTGCCGGGCCGGCTAAAATGATTGGTCGTGCTTTTTACAGTACTACCTACCTGCCTGTCAGCCTTCCATCGGGGCACAAACTTATAAGGAAGTGGCAGATTTTCTCCGGTTGTGTATTTTCAAATTCTAGCGACCTCGAGCCGGTTTCTCAAACTTACCTACCCCACCTTTAAATATGGATTTTTTTTTTCTTCCGGAATTTTAACTTTTTTCAATCAGAATTTTCAAAATTGAGCTTTTCACAGAATTTACTTTTCTCTTATTACTGACTTTTTTCTCAATTGTTTTTCTTCAGAATTTTATACTTTTTTCTCTGAATTTTTCTTCTGAGAAAGTCAAGTAAAAATTCTGAAAACATTTTTAATTCTGAGGGAAAAAATGTATATTCTGTGTAAAGACTCAAAATACTATAAAATGAGGGCCTCTTTAAAAGTCCTCAGTTCAGACGCGACTCACTTGTGTATTGTGGTTCTGTGGGGGGGGGTGCAGGGTCTCCTTCAGTCGCTCCCTCTCTGGAGGCCTGGGGGACAGACAGGGGTTCTGAGGGGGGGTCCGGCCTATCAGGAGACACAGAGTCCGGGACGCTCTCCTCTGATTGGAGGGCGCTGGAGGAGGCGGGGCTCTGAGGGTTCTGAGGGTTCTGATCGAATAGAGGACTGTTCAAACCCGGGAAGCAAATCACCGCCAGGTACCAGTGAGCTCTGGAGAGAACAAGAACATCGTTACAGTTCTTCAGATAAGTAGGAGAGGTACTTCAATAATCCTGTGGTTTTGTGAAACTGAAGACTCACGACTCGTTGATGGGAACGAAGATAAAATCCTTCTGGAAGAGATCAACGTGCCGAGTCCACGTCTTCACCCTGTTGTGCTTCCTCTTGTGGATTCTGGAAAATAAAGAGTTTTTAGTGTGAAGTCTTCGGCTTTTAATAGTAAAAAAACGTTTCCCAGTAAAAGCCCCAATCATACAATGGAGACATTTTTTTTAAGTGTACTTTATTACCATTTAATTAGATTTATTTCACTGTGTTTCTATACTTTTTTTAAATTATTATTATACTTATTATTACTATTATTATCAACATCATTTTATTTTACACTGGTTATTGTTTTGCGAAAATGACAATTACTGTATAGGCATAATTGATTTTTAAGTGTTTATGTAATAAATATAATAACGTTCAGGAGAGAAAATTATTATTGAAACAGTAACATTTTGTAAGCATATCCTCATGTCTTTTGCATTATGTCTAAAAATAACTTTAAAAAATAAATGATAATAATTATAATAAATGATAAATAAATTACAGCAAAAACCCATTATATATTTCCCGTGCTCACTCACGGCAGGTTGCTGGTTTCCGGAGCGTTCCTCCTCTCCCTCTGGTTCAGTCTTTTGTAAAAGAAGGAGCTGAAGATGTGGATCCTTTGAGCGTCCTCTTTTTT
This sequence comes from Trematomus bernacchii, assembly GCF_902827165.1. Classification (NCBI taxonomy): domain Eukaryota; kingdom Metazoa; phylum Chordata; class Actinopteri; order Perciformes; family Nototheniidae; genus Trematomus; species Trematomus bernacchii. Next base: position 214,394 of record NW_022987651.1, on the reverse strand, counting down.
TAATCTCTCCAAAACTAAATATCTGACGCAGACACACAAAGGAAGGATGAATTAGATCACTCAACGTTTCATACCATTCAGTTTTGGGAGACTTTGTGGAAACAGTTTTAAGAGAAATGTCCGATATCTTTGGCCTTTCTCTCAACAAGAACCCATTCACTTTATTACTGGGGAAATTCAAAAAAAAGATTCCTACCTATTTCTGGTGATAAGAATAGCGACCATTAAACAAATTACAAGGAATTGGCAGGAACAGATTTCTTTAAAAAATTGACATTTTCCTTAGAATTTACTTTTTTCTCAGAATCTTCAGAATTTTTCCAAGAATTTACTTTTTTCTTAAATATTGACTTTTTTTCTTATGCTGCGTTCACACCGGACGCGATGCGAATATTCGCTTCGCTCCTATCGCATCGCTCTAAACGCTCGAGTTTCACCGCGGCTGCCAGCTGTGTTTACTCGCATCATTCAAACAAGACGCGCTGGCTCGGGGGCTACAACTACAACAAATGAACATATTTGACCGTGATTAAATTGTTATACACGTTTCTAAATGATGAAGTAACAACATACTGATACCGGTTAGTAACAACCATGAATTAATGCTTTGACAAGTCTGCAGACAGACGGCAGGCGAAACACCTTTTAAAATGCTTGTTTTCTGAATGGAGATCGGGTCGACCAGGCTAAGCTAACGCAGTATATGCTCCGACCGTCCACACTCACAACAACGGCCTACAGACATAAATAAACCAGCGACTGTATTCTCCATGACACAGGCAGTCTGTGGTTTGTACTGGTTTAACTTTTGTCCAGTTTCTGAACAGATATGAGGAGCTGTGAGCTCTGAGTGCTAACTGCTAACAGCTAACGGCTGATGTTGTGAGGTTGAACGTCAGTGACGGCGTGAATTTGACGCTCGAGTTGAACAAATTGAACTCTCGCGTTTAACGCGGCACCGTTCAATCGCCTCAAACGCGTGATTCGCGCCGCGTCCACCGCTTCATGCGCGCCGTCGGAGCGAATTCGCGTCTGTCCGCGTCTCTGCATTGACTTTACATGTAATCGCGCCGCCCCCAAACATCGCATCGCGTCCGGTGTGAACGCAGCATTAAATATTGACTTTTTTTCAGAATTTTGAATTTCTTTAAAAAATTGACATTTTCCTTAGAATTTACTTTTTTCTCAGATTTTTGACTTTTTCCAAGAATTTACTTTTTTCTTAAATATATCAGAATTTTTGACTTTGAGAAATAAAATAAAAAGATTCCTACCTATTTCTGGTGATAAGAATAGCGATCATTAAACAAATTATAAGGAATTGGCTAAAGGATAATAACTCACAATGGAATAACCAACGAAATCTATGTAATGGAGAAACTATGAGAATTAGAAACCAAATGCATCTCTTTGTGGAAAGGTGGAGAAATGGGTAAAGTATAGAACAATATAATGAAGATTTATCAGGAACATAAGATGTAAGAATTGACAATTAATGTATACCTGAGTATTATAATACTCTATATAATCTATTCTTTTATTTTTGTATTATTACTATTATAACTATCATTTCATTTCGGTTTTGTCAACTGTTATGTAGTTAATTGATGTACCTAGATGATATATTTATTACTCACTTTAAATAAAAGTCTAAGATAACGTCGTTGAGGAATTCTCCCTCATTAAGGCAGTGCAGGTCTTCGTTAGTGACGGAAATCCCTCCTTTTGCTGGAGGAGGGGGGTACACCATTAATCTGGAACACAAACACAACGTTAATGACATGCCTTGATATGGTTTTATATTGGTGTATAAAGAGCCCACAGGCCACTGACTCTTTTAAGAAGGGCCTAATAACCTTTTATTAAAAAGAAAATGACTGTGTTTGAATACATGTCTTGTATGCCCTACTGTAGCACGTTGGGATTGCTTTTAGCTTTGAAAGGTGCTTTAGAAATACCATTTATTATTATTACTGATTATACAGTAAGGTAACATCATGGCTGTCATTTGATTGTAAGTTCATGGGATCGTCAAACAACAAAATCCTTACATTTGACCACAAACTGATTGCCATGAGTAGAGTTTCAACCATTGGACATAGAGAGCACAAGATGAACATTATTACCTCAACTGTGGACAATGTTTTTCAAATAAATAAGCAATCTGTCCAATGCAAATGATCCAGAGTCCATTCATCTTCAAAATTGACCCAAAATGTTTCAAAGTCTAACACAAAGAGAGAAGAATATTGGCATTTTCTGGTTAAAGCTGCCATATTTGATCCTGAAAATATCAGAAATGGACTCCTCCACCTCTTAAGGTCTTGTCTTAAGATAAGATAAGATAAGATAAACTTTATCTTAAGACAAGACCAAGACTTTAAGAGGTGGAGAACAAGTCAAGACCAAGACATAAAAATGTGCAGTTAAATCATTAAAAACTAGTTTTTTTATGATTTAAGGGGTTTTGACCTCTTAAAGTCATGGTCTCGACCCCTTAAAGTCTTGGTCTCGACCTCTTAAAGTCTTGGTCTCGACCTCTTAAAGTCTTGGTCTCGACCCCTTAAAGTTTCGGTTTCGAACTCTTAAAGTCTTGGTCTCGACCCCTTAAAGTCTTGGTCTCGACCCCTTAAAGTCTTGACCCCTTAAAGTCTTGGTCTCGACCCCTTAAAGTCTCGGTTTCGAACTCTTAAAGTCTTAGTGTTGACCCCTTAAAGTCTTGGTCTCGACCCCTTAAAGTCTTGGTCTCGACCCCTTAAAGTCTTGACCCCTTAAAGTCTTGGTCTCGACCCCTTAAAGTCTCGGTTTCGAACTCTTAAAGTCTTAGTGTTGACCCCTTAAGTCTTGGTCTCGACCTCTTAAAGTCTTGGTCTCGACCCCTTAAAGTCTTGGTCTCGACCCCTTAAAGTCTTGGTCTCGACCTCTTAAAGTCTTGGTCTCGACCCCTTAAAGTCTTGGTCTCGACCTCTTAAAGTCTTGGTCTCGACCTCTTAAAGTCTTGGTCTCGACCCCTTAAAGTCTTGGTCTCGACCCCTTAAAGTCTTGGTCTCGACCCCTTAAAGTCTTGGTCTCGACCTCTTAAAGTCTTGGTCTCGACCCCTTAAAGTCTCGGTTTCGAACTCTTAAAGTCTTAGTGTTGACCCCTTAAAGTCTTGGTCTCGACCCCTTAAAGTCTTGGTCTCGACCCCTTAAAGTCTCGACCCCTTAAAGTCTCGACCCCTTAAAGTCTTGGTCTCGACCCCTTAAAGTCTCGGTTTCGAACTCTTAAAGTCTTAGTGTTGACCCCTTAAAGTCTTGGTCTCGACCCCTTAAAGTCTTGGTCTCGACCCCTTAAAGTCTTGGTCTCGACCCCTTAAAGTCTTGATCTCGACACCTTAAAGTCTTGGTTTCGACCTCTTAAAGCCTTGGTCTCGACCTCTTAAAGTCTTGGTCTCGACCCCTTAAAGTCTCGACCCCTTAAAGTCTTGGTCTCGACCCCTTAAAGTCTTGGTCTCGACCTCTTAAAGTCTTGGTCTCGACCTCTTAAAGTCTTGGTCTCGACCCCTTAAAGTCTTGGTCTCGACCCCTTAAAGTCTCGGTCCCTTAAAGTCTCGGTTTCGACCCCTTAAAGTCTCGGTTTCGACCCCTTAAAGTCTTGTTCTCGACCCCTTAAAGTCTTGGTCTCGACCCCTTAAACTCTTGGTCTCGACCTCTTAAAGTCTTGGTCTCGACCTCTTAAAGTCTTGGTCTCGACCTCTTAAAGTCTTGGTCTCGACCTCTTAAAGTCTTGGTCTCGACCTCTTAAAGTCTTGGTCTCGACCCCTTAAAGTCTTGGTCTCGACCTCTTTAAGTCTTGGTCTCGACCCCTTAAAGTCTTGGTCTCGACCCCTTAAAGTCTTGGTCTCGACCCCTTAAGGTCTCGACCCCTTAAAGTCTCAGTTTCGAACTCTTAAAGTCTTAGTGTTGACCCCTTAAAGTCTTGGTCTTGACCCCTTAAAGTCTTGATCTCGACCCCTTAAAGTCTTGGTCTCGACCTCTTAAAGTCTCGGTTTCGAACTCTTAAAGTCTCGGTCCCTTAAAGTCTCGGTCTCGACCCCTTAAAGTCTCGGTCTCGACCTCTTAAAGTCTCGGTCTCGACCCCTTAAAGTTTCGGTCTCGACCTCTTAAAGTCTTGGTCTCGACCTCTTAAAGTCTTGGTCTCGACCCCTTAAAGTCTCGACCCCTTAAAGTCTTGGTCTTGACCCCTTAAAGTCTTGGTCTTGACCCCTTAAAGTCTTGACCCCTTAAAGTCTTGGTCTCGACCCCTTAAAGTCTTGGTCTCGACCCCTTAAAGTCTTGGTCTCGACCCCTTAAAGTCTTGGTCTCGACCTCTTAAAGTCTTGGTCTCGACCTCTTAAAGTCTTGGTCTCGACCCCTTAAAGTCTTGGTCTCGCCCCCTAAAGTCTTGGTCATTACTTGGTCTCGGTGAAGGTGGTCTTGACTACAAAACTACTATTTTGATTCCTTTTGGACCACTAACTTTAACCTCAAGCACAAAAGAAAGTGTTACATTTCCCGTATAAACAGTTCTATATTAGTTTATAAAACTCCAGCAGAGTATGAACCCTCACTTGATGATTGGTCCGGAGAAGGTGTGCTGGAGGTCGGTCATTTCCTCCTCTTCGTCCTCGAAGTAGCTGCTGTGTTGCCGGGTAGACATGCGTGTGCGTGTTGCCATGGCGACCGGGCTCAGCGGCGTTACATTGGTTACAGGGGATCCCTGCGAGGTTTGCAACGGCTTCTCCTGCAGAGAGGGGGAAATTAAAATAACACTTTTAAACATTAATTACTAATTTCACTTAAAAAAAAGATATATATATATTTAAAAAATGGAAGAAAAAACAGTGCTTCATTTGAACCACTGTTTTATTATATCTGCTCTTTAATAAAAAACCAAATATTACACAAAGAAAAATAAAATATATATATATTCTTTGCTGTGTTTTATCTTTGTTGGAACTGTATAAGGGTTTTTGTTATTTAGTAATTAAAAATATAGCTGTTTATTGTTTAAATAAAATGATTCATTATCTATCGTAATTTTAAACTGTAAATCTTTGTTATTTCCCGTGTGACGTGTCCCTGAACGCACCTTGTCCTCCTTCTGTTTGGACGCCTTGTTGTAGTTCACCAGCCGGATGTTGGCCTCCTCGAAGGGCAGATCTGACGGGAAGTCGCTGAGATTGTTTTTCCTCCCGATCTCTCGCAGGATCTCGTCCAGGAAGTTCTGCTCCTTCGACACCAGGCCGTTCTCGAAGATCAGGACGATGAACTTCTCGTCCGACTCTGAAGGAAACCAGGGAACATTTTAAGGCCCAGACACACCAAACTGACACCAAAGAACACGTCCCGACCCGACTGTTGTGTCGCCTCACGTCTCTGCGTCTTGGCCATGTGTCGCACTGGAACACACCGCAAAGACTTCAGCCGACGGCCAAGAAGCACGTACGAACTGCGCATGCGTGAGTGGCAATAACTCTCCTTACCAGCAGGCGGCGATAGTGTGTATTCGTCATTCAAAAGAGGCAACAACCGGAAGACAGACTGCGTGATAACCGAGAGAAGAAGAACAGACTGCGTGATATAAACAAACAACAAATAGCGTGCGTTCCATGTTCACTCTGCAGCGAGAAGCTCACGGGGCTTTCCCCAACCTGTGTCGAGAGCTGGAGTTAAAGGAAATCTCAGATTTGCCTTCTTAATCGTTTGTTTGGGTCCCTCACTTCCGTTTCGCTTCTCATGCACTGATTCGCTAGCTGAACAGCCAATCAGAGTGATTTATTTTGCCGACAGCCTTAGGCCGACAGCCTCCCGATTCAACATGTCGAATTGGCGGAGGAAGGTGTCGGCACGGCCGAAAAGACACGACGGTGCGGGACACACCAATCTGAGTAGGGCGACAGGACGCTCATCGACGGCCCGACATCTATCGACGCCGAAAATCGGCTCGGTGTGTCTGGGCCTTTAGGGACACTAATTAACCTTAAAGTGAGGTTGAAATGTATCATAAGTGTCTTTTAATTATAAATAGGTCACTGGAACACATTCTACTAAAATCTGGGGGTTTTCTAGAGAAATATAGTGTGAGGGGAGATGAATAAAGGTTCTTCTTCTTCTTACCATTTCCCCCCTTCTCCTCGCTCATACACACACGATCACACACACACACACACACACACACCACACACACACACCACACACACACACACACACACACACACACACCACACACACACACACACACACACCACACACACACACACACACACACCACACACACACACACACACACACACACACACACACACACACACACACACACACACACACACACACACACACACACACACACACGATCTCTGGATTAATGATAGATAGATACATTTATCTGTCTCTATCATTAATCCAGAGGTAACACTCTACATACAGGTGTACAGGTGTATATTATTTGAACAGTATTTGTGTACTCACGGTCTCCGGTACAGTCGTACCATTCTCCCGTCTTTTCCTCGTTCATGTTGAGTTGTGATCGAAGTCGAAAACACTCGTCTGCCGTCGTCTGGAAGAAAAGGACAGGGAGTTTCCGGATTTTGCACCACTCACAGCTGATGAGCTCCGACGCTCGGAAATACACGTTCTCCACCCCGTTACACTCCGGACCTGAACACACACACACAGGAACACACACATGAAGACACAGGAACACACACACACATGAAGACACAGGATCACACACACACACACACACACACACACACATGAAGACACAGGAACACACACACACATGAAGACACAGGAACACACACACACATGAAGACACAGGAACACACAAACACGATCACACAGACATACAGAGGAACACACACACACACACACACACAGAGGAACACACACACACACACACACACAGGGGAACACACACAGGAACACACACACACAGACACACAAGAACACACGCACACGAACACACACACAGGAACACACACAAGAACAGACACACACACACACACGCACACGAACACACACACACACACAGGAACACACGCACACGATCACACACGAACGCGCACACACACACACGAACAGACACACACACGCACAAAATAACATTTAATAACATTGTTTAATTTGTATTTCTGTGTGAATGTTTGTGTGTATACTTAAGAGAAGAGTAAAAAAAACTGTGATTTAAGCTGAAAAGTAAAAGCTGCTTCTCTCCTACCTTCAGTCTCCAGCTGGATCTGGTCGATGGAAAACTGAAAAGACAAAAAGAAAAAAGTCATTTTTCATTCCACTAATAAAACGTTAACTTGGACTCAAAACACAGAACGCTGCTTCTCCAGGTTTAACTCTGAGGACGTAAAACCGTGCGGGCCAAGACAAGGTTCATAGGGTAGCAGAAATAAACCATTAAGTGCTGCTTAAACCATCATTAGGGCTTTGTGTAACGACCTGCAGCGACTTCGATGGATTAGAACAGCCCTTAATGTGGCGGACGAAAAAATAGAAAAAAAAAATATATATAAAAATATATATATATTAATAATTTAGTTTTTGGGTGGGATTAAATAAGTGTAAACTTCTTCTCACCCCTTTTCCGATGTGTAATTAGATAATTTGTTTATATATAATTTAGAATCTGTCATATTTTTGTATATGCATTTTAACACTGCTTGAGTTTGTATAGTATCATAATTCTCATGTTTCATTTCATTATTATTTTTTTGTATTATTGTTTTACACGTTCGAAATAAATCAAATCAAAAAATGTAATCGATTTGGGCCTCAAGGTGCCTAGATCAGGGGTGTCCAAACTACGGCCCGCGGACCATTCAATCGGCGCTCAGCAAATTAAAATAAGTATAATGGAATACGGCCCACAGATGAAACTTGAGCTTGTCTTATATTGTACTTCTTAAATATATATGTAAAAATATATTACAGAGTAGTATTCATAAGCCTACTTTTAAAATAAATTCATTCAATTAAAGTTGAAAACATTTTCTAACAAATCTAAGTTGATAAGAAAAAAGCCCAATAACTTATTTCCATAACAACCTTGAAATAAACCCTTCATATAGAGTGGTGCAGGAATGAGTCCTAAAACACGGAAGTGAGTCAGCATTTCACCACTTCCTGTTCCCTCGTCTCAGAGCCAATGGGATCTCTCCATAGGATTTTGGAAAATATCTGAAATAAGGTCTGTGGTTGAGACACTTTGAAGAGACGGATCACGTTTTGTTCTAGGACATTAAATCCATCAGCAGTGACCCCACTGGTGATTTCTGAAGAGTTGACGTGTCTGAAAAACGATGGTTGTTACCAAGTGGCTGAATAGGACTACAGAAGTCGTGGAGGCCGTTGTACGTCATTACGCCGAACACGTAAACACTCCTCTAAGTTAGTTAGCCCTGTTCTGCTTGAAAGCAAGTACCTGCCTCCTGCAAACTGTTCAAACAAACGCTTCAACTCGTACCATTTAGAATCTGTGTGTTTGGATATGGATCTGAAGTTGGCGTGACGTTGAAGTCGTGCTGCTGGACTCGCCTGTAGTTCCTTTATAGCATCACGTTAGCATTTTGCTTCTGGACATTAGATTTATGATTCGAACATTATAAAAGTAGGGACATGTGGAGATTATCAGACTGAACAAAACGTGCATTTATCAAACAGGTTCGTTTTCCACAGATCTTATTTCCAGCTCTTTTCCTAAATCCTCTGGAGAAACCCTGTTGCTTTTAGTCGAGGGAACCAGCAGCTTCCTTCAGGGTGAATACGTCATCCCTGCACCGCTCTATTTCCTCTTATTATAATCAGGCTGAAGTTTCTGTTTTAAGGAATGAGCTGCCAACAGAAGAAAGTAAACCCTCTGGAGAGCTGTGATGAAGTCATTTCCCTACATTGGATTGACTTTTCCAACTTATAACTGAACCTATGAGGCGATATACCTCCAGTGAGCGGCCCAGCCCTTCGTATGTTTTTCTGTATGAGGCACCCCTGGCCCAGATTAGGCTGAGCAGAGTCTGGAGGAAATATTAAAAAAGTAATGGGATTACTCACGACGACGGGCTTGGTCACCATGCGGCGCAGAGTTCCTATCCGCACGCTGCGACACTCCAGGATGATGCTGTCACATGTATCAGGAGAGAGTTTGGGTTTCTTCGTCCTCGGGGAAAACTGCTCGGGGGGTTGGTTCCCAAACTGCAAAATAAAATAATGAATATGTAAACATTAGAGAACTGTGACGAGAAATGTTCGTCAACGACCTTTTTTGCACGACTAAGACGAGACGATGACGAGCTAAAAATAGATTCTTGATAATAAAAACTATGACGAAATGTATATTTAGTTTTCGTTGACGAGACGAGACTAAGGTGTTAATGGTGGAGTATCGGACATTCAAAATGCAGGGTCCGTCTCGTCCGTCAAAATGCATCTTACGGTTCTAACTTGCAATATCATTATTTCCACTCTCTTCACTCCAGAAGAGCGATCTCCCTGAGTGTGGGGGGGCGGGGGCCTCTCTCTCTCTCTGTGTGCGGGGGCGGGGCCTCTCTCTCTCTGTGTGCGGGGGGGGCGGGGGCCTCACTCTCTCTCTGTGTGCAGGGGGCGGGGCCTCACTCTCTCTCTGTGTGCGGGGGGGCGGGGCCTCACTCTCTCTCTGTGTGCGGGGGGCGGGGCCTCACTCTCTCTGTGTGCGGGGGGGCGGGGCCTCTCTCTCTCTCTGTGTGCGGGGGCGGGGCCTCTCTCTCCCTGAGTGTGGGGGGGGCGGGGCCTCTCTCTCTCTGTGTGCGGGGGGCGGGGCCTCTCTCTCTCTGTGTGCGGGGGGGCGGGGCCTCTCTCTCTCTCTGTGTGCGGGGGGCGGGGCCTCTCTCTCCCTGAGTGTGGGGGGGCGGGGCCTCACTCTCTCTCTGTGTGCGGGGGGGCGGGGCCTCACTCTCTCTCTGTGTGCGGGGGGGCGGGGCCTCACTCTCTCTCTGTGTGCGGGGGGCGGGGCCTCACTCTCTCCCTGAGTGTGGGGGGGCGGGGCCTCACTCTCTCCCTGTGTGCGGGGGGGCGGGGCCTCACTCTCTCCCTGTGTGCGGGGGGCGGGGCCTCACTCTCTCTCTGTGTGCGGGGGGCGGGGCCTCACTCTCTCCCTGAGTGTGGGGGGGGGGGGGGCCTCACTCTCTCCCCCTGTGTGCGGGGGGCGGGGCCTCACTCTCTCCCTGTGTGCGGGGGGCGGGGCCTCACTCTCTCTCTGTGTGCGGGGGGCGGGGCCTCACTCTCTCTCTGTCTGCGGGGGGGCGGGGCCTCACTCTCTCCGTGTGTGCGGGGGGCGGGGCCTCACTCTCTCTCTGTGTGCGGGGGGGCGGGGCCTCACTCTCTCTCTGTGTGCGGGGGGGCGGGGCCTCACTCTCTCTGTGTGTGTGGGGGGCGGGGCCTCACTCTCTCTCTGTCTGCGGGGGGCGGGGCCTCACTCTCTCTCTGTCTGCGGGGGGCGGGGCCTCACTCTCCGTGTGTGCGGGGGGCGGGGCCTCACTCTCTCTCTGTGTGCGGGGGGCGGGGCCTCACTCTCTCTGTGTGTGCGGGGGGCGGGGCCTCACTCTCTCCGTGTGTGCGGGGGGCGGGGCCTCACTCTCTCTCTGTGTGCGGGGGGCGGGGCCTCACTCTCTCTCTGTGTGCGGGGGCGGGGCCTCACTCTCTCTGTGTGCGGGGGGCGGGGCCTCACTCTCTCTCTGTGTGCGGGGGCGGGGCCTCACTCTCTCTCTGTGTGCGGGGGCGGGGCCTCACTCTCTCTCTGTGTGCGGGGGGCGGAGCCTAACAGACACGCTGCAGCGGCGCGCACACACATTTTTAAGAGTAGTAGTACCGATAAAAACCTTAACGATACCCATCCCTAGATATTACACAAGTAAAGTGTTAGAAAGTGAATTGTTGCTTTACGAATTTCAACATTCTTGTTGTTAATGTAATAATTATTATACATTTTGACTATGTTTTTGTATTTATTATATGTATTAAAATATTAAATATATTACTTAAGCAATAAATGAAAATAAATGTATTATAATTATTTCATAAACATAATTATTATTTACGTTATTCATGAATTAATGTGTAGAAATAAATTAAATAGATACCTTGTTTCTAATTATTATTTTATATACATGTATATATAACAATCATTTAAGTAATAAATAAATTCATAAAAATAAATGACTTTAAGGAAGATTATAAGAACACTTACATTTCTTATATTTAAATTAGAAAAAATATATTTAATTCCCTAACTTCCTAACGTCTCCGCTCCTCACCTGGTCTTTCATCCGGGATCTTCTCGGTATCGTGACCTTCATGTTGACGTCTTCAAAAAAGTCGGCGTTAATTTCCTCCTCCTCTCCGGCACTTTTCACCGCCGCCTCCACTCGACCACCAGAGGGCGCCGGAGAGGAGTGGGCGGAGTCAGCGGGGCGAGGAGAAACGCTGTCCAATCGGCTCACACTTCCTGTACTGGCATTATCAGCCTCCTCCTCTTCATCACTGGACAGAACAACTGGGGAGGAGAGAGGACTCTTTAAAGTAGAGACACTACATACTGATATACACCTGAACATCAGCAGGAGAGGACTCTTTAAAGTAGAGACACTACATACTGATATACACCTGAACATCAGCAGGAGAGGGACTCTTTAAAGTAGAGACACTACATACTGATATACACCTGAACATCAGCAGGAGAGGACTCTTTAAAGTAGAGACACTACATACTGATATACACCTGAACATCAGCAGGAGAGGACTCTTTAAAGTAGAGACACTACATACTGATATACACCTGAACATCAGCAGGAGAGGACTCTTTAAAGTAGAGACACTACATACTGATATACACCTGAACATCAGCAGGAGAGGACTCTTTAAAGTAGAGACACTACATACTGATATACACCTGAACATCAGCAGGAGAGGGACTCTTTAAAGTAGAGACACTACATACTGATATACACCAGAACATCAGCAGGAGAGGACTCTTTAAAGTAGAGACACTACATACTGATATACACCTGAACATCAGCAGGAGAGGGACTCTTTAAAGTAGAAACCACTACATACTGATATACACCAGAACATCAGCAGGAGAGGACTCTTTAAAGTAGAGACACTACATACTGATATACACCTGAACATCAGCAGGAGAGGACTCTTTAAAGTAGAGACACTACATACTGATATACACCTGAACATCAGCAGGAGAGGACTCTTTAAAGTAGAGGACACTACATACTGATATACACCTGAACATCAGCAGGAGAGGACTCTTTAAAGTAGAGACACTACATACTGATATACACCTGAACATCAGCAGGAGAGGACTCTTTAAAGTAGAGACACTACATACTGATATACACCTGAACATCAGCAGGAGAGGACTCTTTAAAGTAGAGACACTACATACTGATATACACCTGAACATCAGCAGGAGAGGACTCTTTAAAGTAGAGACACTACATACTGATATACACCTGAACATCAGCAGGAGAGGACTCTTTAAAGTAGAGACACTACATACCGATATACACCTGAACATCAGCAGGAGAGGACTCTTTAAAGTAGAGACACTACATACTGATATACACCTGAACATCAGCAGGAGAGGACTCTTTAAATTAAAAAAATGTACCGTGGCTCATAAAAAGGTTAGCTACCACTTCTCTAAAGTACTCACTGGGGTCGTTGAGTTCGTGCCGATGTGCCGCTGCCGCCCTCTTTCCCTTTGGGAGGGTTTCTGGCTCCTTGGTACCCCGAGCCCCCCGCTGAGAGACCGTTACTGTTGCTCAGAGGCAGCAGCGATCCTCTGGAGCTCCTCAGGGTGGAGGCGGGTCTGTAGAAGCTCTGCTGCAAGCTGATTTGTCCAGAGGAGGACCTGAGGGGGGGTCGCGGGGTTACGGAGGAAAGCAGCGCCGCTCCATTGCCACAGGTCACACACATGCTGACGTCCTCACTGGGCTTTTTACACTTCATGCACACCGTGTGGTACACCGTGGGGCAAAGAGGCTGCAGGGGGGGCTTGGACTAGAGGGGGATTCAAACACATTAGATAGATATATTATGGTAGGTAGATGTTTAGATAGGTATATGTTTATAGATAGGTAGATATATTATGGTAGGTAGATAGATATGTTATGGTAGATAGATAGATGGATAGATAGAAGAGAACGAACATAAATATTGTTTTCTTGCATCACTTTAAAATGTTACGGGAAAATCAGCATTTTTCCGCTTGACGCTAACGCTTTGTTTTCACCGGAAAGTGGGCTTAATTTTGCCACAAAGTGCCGTAGCGTTGCTCTCATCTATAGGTGTTCAGCAGAGGGGTTTCTGGGTAATGTAGTCCTTACCTCTGCTGCTTTGACCTGCGAGGGGAAGGAGCAGAAATCCTCCAGCGGTTTCCTCTTCTGCTGCTGAACACGTCGCTTCACATTCAGCTGATCCTCGTCTGAAAGGACACACACACACACACACACACACACACACACACACACACACACACAACACACACACACACACACACACAACACACACCACACACACACACACACACACACACACACACACACACACACACACACACACACACACACACACACACACACACACACACACACACACACACACACACACACAACACACACACACACACACACACACACACACACACACACACACACACACACACACACACACACCTATTGTAATGTTATTTTACTCCCATAGTGTTATTTTTAATATTGTATTTGTTTCCTGTTCAGCACTTTGGTCAACTGAGGTAGTTTTAAATGTGTTACATAAACAAATAAAGATTGAGAGATTTTGAGACAAACTTGACTAAAATCTGCTTATCTCCGAGCTGGTAAATAAAGCTAGTTAAATAAGATAAATGCTTGAGAATAGTTGAAATGATTGTACCTGAGATCTCTGGACAGGTGAGCACGATGCTGTCCACTTCGACCCCCTGCGGTGTGGTGGAGAAGTCGTTTCTGCAGGAGAAAAAAGACGATATGGTCAGAGAAACCGCCGTGTAAACAGGTAATCAGAATTAAAACCAGGACGTTGGCTCGATGCAAGGTGATGGGGAAAAGTGTAACTTCCAGGAGCTTTCAAGATGTTTGAATTGTTAAATATATTGTTTATTGATATCCTTTAAATGTCTGTTAATTTCTTTGATTATTGTGCATGCCTTGAAGGAGACATGCTGCATCTCCAGGGGTTTATACTCAAATTAGACATTTGAATAAATAGGAAAAATATGCACAAGGCTTCGTGGAATTAAATGGCGTAAGACTTGACATCTCTCAAAAGAAACTAAGAAATGTGGGCAGAAAACATGGAGATGAAAGAAGCACCTGGCTCTACGTACTCTCTGCTATAGCAGCAGTAGAGGAGGAAGCACCTGGCTCTACATACTCTCTGCTATAGCAGCAGTAGAGGAGGAAGCACCTGGCTCTACGTACTCTCTGCTATAGCAGCAGTAGAGGAGGAAGCACCTGGCTCTACGTACACTCTGCTATAGCAGCAGTAGAGGAGGAAGCACCTGGCTCTACGTACTCTGCTATAGCAGCAGTAGAGGAGGAAGCACCTGGCTCTACGTACTCTCTGCTATAGCAGCAGCAGAGGAGGAAGCACCTGGCACTGTACACTCTGCTATAGCAGACAGAGGAGGAAGCACCTGGCTCTACGTACTCTCTGCTATAGAGCAGCAGAGGAGGACAAGCACGGCTCTACGTACACTCTGCTATAGCAGCAGCAGAGGAGGAAGCACCTGGCTCTAAGTACTCTCTGCTATAGCAGCAGCAGAGGAGGAAGCACCTGGCTCTACGTACACTCTGCTATAGCAGCAGCAGAGGAGGAAGCACCTGGCGTCTACAATCACTCTGATAGCAGCAGCAGAGGAGGAAGCACCTGGCTCTGCTTACTCTCTGCTATAGCAGCAGCACAGAGGAGGAAGCACCTGGCTCTACGTACACTCTGCGATAGCAGCGAAGCAGAGGAGGGAAGCACCTGGCTCTACGTACACCTGCTATAGCAGAGCAGCAGAGGAGGAAGCACATGGCTCTAGTACCACTCTGCTATAGCAGCAGCAGAGGAGGAAGCACCTGGCTCTACGTACTCTCTGCTATAGCAGCGCAGTAAGAGGAGGAAAGCACCTGGCTCTACGTACTCTCTGCTATAGCAGCAGCAGAGGAGGAAGCAACCTGGCTCTACGTACACTCTGCTATAGCAGCAGCAGAGGAGGAAGCACTGGATCTACGTACTCTCTGCATAGCAGCAGCAGAGGAGGAGAAGCACCTGGCTCTACGTACTCTCTGCTATAGCAGCAGTAGAGAGGAGGAAGCACCTGGCTCGACACTCTGTATAGCAGCAGAGTAGAGGAGGAAGCACCTGGCTCTACGTACACTCTGCTATAGCAGCAGTAGAGGAGGAAGCACCTGGTCTAGTACACTCTGCTATAGCAGCAGTAGAGGAGGAAGCACCTGGCTCTAGTACACTCTGCTATAGCAGCAGTAGAGGAGAAGCATGGCTCTAGTACTCTGCTATAGCAGCAGTAGAGGAGGAAGCACCGGCTTCTACGTACCTCTGATAGCAGCAGTAGAGGAGGAAGCACCTGCTATACGTACACTCTGCTATAGCAGCATAGAGGAGGAAGCACCGGCTCTACCTACTCTGCTATAGCAGCAGACAGAGGAGGAAAGCACCTGGCTCTACGTACACTCTGCTATAGCAGCAGAGAGGAGGAAGCACCTGGCTCTACGTACACTCTGCTATAGCAGCAGTAGAGGAGGAAAGCACCTGGCTCTACGTACACTCTGCTATAGCAGCAGAGGAGGAAGCACCTGGCTCTACGTACACTCTGCTATAGCAGCAGAGGAGGAAGCACCTGGCTCTACGTACACTCTGCTATAGCAGCAGAGGAGGAAGCACCTGGCTCTACGTACTCTCTGCTATAGCAGCAGTAGAGGAGGAAGCACCTGGCTCTACGTACTCTCTGCTATAGCAGCAGTAGAGGAAGCACCTGGCTCTACGTACTCTCTGCTATAGCAGCAGCAGAGGAAGCACCTGGCTCTACGTACTCTCTGCTATAGCATATAGCAGCAGCAGAGGAGGAAGCACCTGGCTCTACGTACTCTCTGCTATAGCAGCAGCAGTAGAGGAAGCACCTGGCTCTACGTACACTCTGCTATAGCAGCAGCAGAGGAGGAAGCACCTGGCTCTACGTACACTCTGCTATAGCAGCAGAGGAGGAAGCACCTGGCTCTACGTACACTCTGCTATAGCAGCAGAGGAGGAAGCACCTGGCTCTACGTACACTCTGCTATAGCAGCAGCAGAGGAGGAAGCACCTGGCTCTGCGTACTCTCTGCTATAGCAGCAGTAGAGGAGGAAGCACCTGGCTCTGCGTACTCTCTGCTATAGCAGCAGCAGAGGAGGAAGCACCTGGCTCTGCGTACTCTCTGCTATAGGAGCAGCAGAGGAGGAAGCACCTGGCTCTACGTACACTCTGCTATAGCAGCAGCAGTAGAGGAAGCACCTGGCTCTACGTACACTCTGCTATAGCAGCAGCAGTAGAGGAAGCACCTGGCTCTACGTACACTCTGCTATAGCAGCAGCAGAGGAGGAAGCACCTGGCTCTACGTACACTCTGCTATAGGAGCAGCAGAGGAGGAAGCACCTGGCTCTACGTACACTCTGCTATAGCAGCAGCAGAGGAGGAAGCACCTGGCTCTACGTACACTCTGCTATAGCAGCAGCAGAGGAGGAAGCACCTGGCTCTACGTACACTCTGCTATAGCAGCAGCAGAGGAGGAAGCACCTGGCTCTGCGTACTCTCTGCTATAGCAGCAGCAGAGGAGGAAGCACCTGGCTCTACGTACACTCTGCTATAGCAGCAGCAGAGGAGGAAGCACCTGGCTCTACGTACTCTCTGCTATAGCAGCAGCAGAGGAGGAAGCACCTGGCTCTACGTACACTCTGCT
This sequence comes from Trematomus bernacchii, assembly GCF_902827165.1. NCBI lineage: Eukaryota > Metazoa > Chordata > Actinopteri > Perciformes > Nototheniidae > Trematomus > Trematomus bernacchii. The sequence continues at coordinate 197,362 of NW_022987651.1, read as the reverse complement.
ATAGCAGCAGTAGAGGAGGAAGCACCTGGCTCTACGTACACTCTGCTATAGCAGCAGTAGAGGAGGAAGCACCTGGCTCTACGTACACTCTGCTATAGCAGCAGAGGAGGAAGCACCTGGCTCTACGTACACTCTGCTATAGCAGCAGTAGAGGAGGAAGCACCTGGCTCTACATACTCTCTGCTATAGCAGCAGTAGAGGAGGAAGCCCCTGGCTCTACGTACACTCTGCTATAGCAGCAGTAGAGGAAGCACCTGGCTCTACGTACTCTCTGCTATAGCAGCAGTAGAGGAAGCACCTGGCTCTACGTACTCTTCTGCTATAGGAGCAGTAGAGGAAGCACCTGGCTCTACGTACTCTCTGCTATAGCAGCAGTAGAGGAGGAAGCACCTAGCTCTACGTACTCTCTGCTATAGGAGCAGAGGAGGAAGCACCTGGCTCTACGTACACTCTGCTATAGCAGCAGTAGAGGAGGAAGCACCTGGCTCTACATACTCTCTGCTATAGCAGCAGTAGAGGAGGAAGCACCTGGCTCTACGTACACTCTGCTATAGCAGCAGTAGAGGAAGCACCTGGCTCTACGTACTCTCTGCTATAGCAGCAGAGGAGGAAGCACCTGGCTCTACGTACTCTCTGCGATAGGAGCCAGAGGAGGAAGCAACCTGGCTCTACGTACACTCTGCTATAGCAGCAAGTAGAGGAGGAAGCACCTGGCTCTACATACTCTCTGCTATAGCAGCAGAGGAGGAAGCACCTGGCTCTACGTACTCTCTGCTATAGAGCAGCGGAGGAAGCACCATGGCTCTACGTACACTCTGCTATAGCAGCAGTAGAGGAGGAAGCACCTGGCTTCTACATACTCTCTGCTATAGCAGCAGCAGAGGAGGAAGCACCTGGCTCTACGTACACTCTGCTATAGCAGCAGCAGAGGAGAGGAACAGCACCTGGCTCTACGTACTCTCTGCTATAGCAGCAGCAGAGGAGAAGCACCTGGCTCTAGCATACTCTCTGCTATAGCAGCAGTAGAGCGAGGAAGCACCTGGCTCTACGTACACTCTGCTATAGCAGCAGTAGAGGAGGAAGCACCTGGCTCTACGTACACTCTGCTATAGCAGCAGAGGAGGAAGCACCTGGCTCTACGTACACTCTGCTATAGCAGCAGTAGAGGAGGAAGCACCTGGCTCTACATACTCTCTGCTATAGCAGCAGTAGAGGAGGAAGCACCTGGCTCTACGTACACTCTGCTATAGCAGCAGTAGAGGAAGCACCTGGCTCTACGTACTCTCTGCTATAGCAGCAGTAGAGGAAGCACCTGGCTCTACGTACTCTCTGCTATAGGAGCAGTAGAGGAAGCACCTGGCTCTACGTACTCTCTGCTATAGCAGCAGTAGAGGAGGAAGCACCTAGCTCTACGTACTCTCTGCTATAGGAGCAGAGGAGGAAGCACCTGGCTCTACGTACACTCTGCTATAGCAGCAGTAGAGGAGGAAGCACCTGGCTCTACATACTCTCTGCTATAGCAGCAAGTAGAGGAGAGGAAGCACCTGGCTCTACGTACACTCTGCTATAGCAGCAGTAGAGGAAGCACCTGGCTCTACGTACTCTCTGCTATAGCAGCAGAGGAGGAAGCACCTGGCTCTACGTACTCTCTGCTATAGGAGCAGAGGAGGAAGCACCTGGCTCTACGTACACTCTGCTATAGCAGCAGTAGAGGAGGAAGCACCTGGCTCTACATTACTCTCTGCTATAGCAGCAGTAGAGGAGGCGGAGCACCTGGCTCTACGTACTCTATGCTATAGCCGCAGTAGAGGAGGAAGCACCTGGGCTCTTACGTACACTCTCTATAGCAGCAGTAGAGGAGAAGCACCTGGCTCTACGTACACTCTGCTATAGACAGCAGTAGAGGAGGAAGCACCTGGCTCTACGTACTCTCTGCTATAGGAGCAGAGGGGAAGCACCTGGCTCTACGTACACTCTGCTATAGCAGCAGTAGAGGAGGAAGCACCTGGCTCTACGTACTCTCTGCTATAGCAGCAGTAGAGGAGGAAGCACCTGGCTCTACGTACTCTCTGCTATAGCAACAGTAGAGGAGGAAGCACCTGGCTCTACGTACTCTCTGCTATAGGAGCAGTAGAGTAGGAGGTAGGTGAAGGCATGAAGCACCTGGCTCTACGTACTCTCTGCTATAGCAGCAGTAGAGGAGGAAGCACCTGGCTCTACGTACTCTCTGCTATAGCAGCAGTAGAGGAAGCACCTGGCTCTACGTACTCTCTGCTATAGCAGCAGCAGAGGAAGCACCTGGCTCTACGTACTCTCTGCTATAGCAGCAGCAGAGGAGGAAGCACCTGGCTCTACGTACTCTCTGCTATAGCAGCAGTAGAGGAAGCACCTGGCTCTACGTACTCTCTGCTATAGCAGCAGTAGAGGAAGCACCTGGCTCTACGTACACTCTGCTATAGCAGCAGTAGAGGAGGAAGCACCTGGCTCTACGTACTCTCTGCTATAGGAGCAGTAGAGGAGGAAGCACCTGGCTCTACGTACACTCTGCTATAGCAGCAGCAGAGGAGGAAGCACCTGGCTCTACGTACACTCTGCTATAGGAGCAGAGGAGGAAGCACCTGGCTCTACGTACACTCTGCTATAGCAGCAGCAGTAGAGGAAGCACCTGGCTCTACGTACACTCTGCTATAGCAGCAGTAGAGGAGGAAGCACCTGGCTCTACGTACTCTCTGCTATAGCAGCAGAAAGCACTTATCGTGAAAGGAAACCACACGTTAACAGAAAGTCTTACAGTGTGTCTGCAGGGACAAACAGATCAGGAAATATATGATATTTAGAGGACAAAGGGCGTGAAATGAGTCTAAAGATATACTCTGAGTACGAGAGTCTTACCTTTCCTTTAAATCAAGGCTGCGTGAAAATAAATCAAGAATAGAGATGTCTCAATAATTCATTTTATTAAAGTCTACCATTCACTTAAAGATGAGAGAGACAGAAGGACATATATACTGTGTGATGAGAGAGACAGAAGGACGTACTGTGTGATGAGAGAGACATAAGGACGTATATACTGTGTGATGAGAGAGACAGAAGGACGTATACTGTGATGAGAGAGACAGAAGGACATATATACTGTGTGTGAGAGAGACAGAAGGACGTACTGTGTGATGAGAGAGACAGAAGGACGTACTGTGTGATGAGAGAGACATAAGGACATACTGTGTGAGAGAGGACAGAAGGACATACTGTGTGATGAGAGAGACAGAAGGACGTACTGTGTGATGAGAGAGACAGAAGGACGTACTGTGTGATGAGAGAGACAGAAGGACATACTGTGTGATGAGAGAGACATGAGGACATACTGTGTGATGAGAGAGACATAAGGACATACTGTGTGATGAGAGAGACAGAAGGACATACTGTGTGATGAGAGAGACAGAAGGACATACTGTGTGATGAGAGAGACAGAAGGACATACTGTGTGATGAGAGAGACAGAAGGACATACTGTGTGATGAGAGAGACATAAGGACATACTGTGTGATGAGAGAGACATGAAGGACTACTGTGTGTGAGAGAGACATAAGCTAGTGTTGATGAGAGAGACAGAAGGACATACTGTGTGATGAGAGAGACAGAAGGACATACTTGTGTATGAATGAGAGGACAGAAGGACATACTGTGTGATGAGAGAGACAGAAGGACAATACCTGCTGTGATGAGAGAGACAGAAAGGACATACTGTGTGATGAGAGAGACAGAAGGACACACTGTGTGATGAGAGAGACATGAGGACATACTGTGTGATGAGAGAGACAGAAGGACACACTGTGTGATGAGAGAGACATGAGGACATACTGTGTGATGAGAGAGACATGAGGACGTATGAGAGGACTCACCTCTGGCCTGGTCTCCGTCCCCCAGAGGGCATCTGGGCGTGCTGGAAGTGTCTCCCCTGCAGAACGATGCCCTGCAGGCAGAAGTTTGTTCTGTTGGGGTCGAAGAGGACGTCTCTTCAGGGACATCGCTGAAGGAGAGGAGAACATAGAGGAGAACATGAAGAGAGGAGAACATAGAGGGGAACATAGAGGAGAACATGAAGAGAGGAGAACATAGAGGGGAACATAGAGGAGAACATAGAGGAGAACATGAAGAGAGGAACATAGAGGAGAACATGAAGAGAGGAGAACATAGAGGAGAACATGAAGAGAGGAGAACATAGAGGGGAACATAGAGGAGAACATGAAGAGAGGAGAACATAGAGGAGAACATAGAGGAGAACATAGAGGAGAACATGAAGAGAGGAGAACATAGAGGAGAACATGAAGAGAGGAGAACATAGAGGGGAACATGAAGAGAGGAGAACATAGAGGGGAACATAGAGGAGAACATGAAGAGAGGAGAACATAGAGGAGAACATAGAGGAGAACATAGAGGAGAACATGAAGAGAGGAGAACATAGAGGAGAAACCTGAAGAGAGGAGAACATAGTAGGGGAACATAGAGGAGAACATGAAGAGAGAGACATAGAGGGAAACATAGGGAGAAATGAAGGAGTAGAACATAAGAGAGGAGAAGAGGGAACATAAGAGGAGAACTGAAGAGAGGAGGAACATACAGAGGAGAAGACATAGAGGAGAACATGAGGAGACAGAAGAGAGGCGAAACATAGAGAGAACATGAAGAGGGAGAACGGGAGGAGAACTAGAGGGAAAGAGGAGACATGAAGAGAGGAGAACATAGAGGAGAACATAGAGGAGAAACATAGAGGAGAACATGAGAGAGGAGAACATAGAGGAGAACATGAAGAGAGGAGAACATAGAGGGAACATAGAGGAGAACATAGAGGAGAACATAGGAGAACATGAAGAGAGGAGAACATGAAGAGAGGAGAACATGAAGAGAGGAGAACATAGAGGAGAACATGGAGAGGAGAACATAGAGGAGAACATAGAGGAGAACATGAAGAGAGGAGAACATAGAGAACATAGAGAACCTGCCATGGTGAGGAAAATGTGCACAAGTTGCTTTAAATAGCATTAATTATCTTATATATATTGTTAGCATTATAGCCCACGCAGACAATAGGCGCGTTCACACCAAAATGAGTTCCTGGGGGTGGATTAGGCAAATGAGCCGCTGACGTCACTTCTTCTTCTTCTTTGGTTTTCCTGGCAGGCTGCAAACAACTTCACGGCGAGTACAGTAGGTGGCGGTATGCACCTTAAAGTTGCAATTCGCCAAAAAACCGAGAGAAGAAGAAAAAAAACTTCCGCTTCCGCTGTATGCTTCTGTTTACCTTCCGACCTCAGGCACGGTATGGAGTTGACGTTTTGGTGCTCGTGTTATACAGCTTCGTAACGGAGTTATTTAAGCCAATAACTCAGCCACAAATACAAATACAGATCGACCATTCAAATGCAATAGAAATGCTGAGTCGGAGGCGAAGGCGGTTAAGAAGCCTTAACAAAAGGATTGGACGACGAAAATCACACGCGATGGACATGTTTCGCCGTAGGACAGCCGAGGATGATGGCCGTTATCACGCCCAAAGAACAGCAATGGTACGTTCATTAAATCACATTAATACTATCTAATGTAGGATTTATGGAGTTATGTAGGGCTAATTTGTGTCTTTGTATGTGTTCCAGATATGTGAATACTACGGAACTCTGGGTGAACAATAGAACGTCGGCCTGGTGGGAGGTGGTGCCAACGTGTGCAGTGGATCAAAGACCGAATGTCCAAGGGCTCTTTTCAACTCCTCTGTATTCGCCTGGAAGCAACGTTGTGGAGAGGCATCTGAACAGCATGGAAATTGTAAATTGACAATAAAGCTGATATTTTGTACAGTGCATTTGGTTCTCTCTTTTATTTACCAGTCAACAGACACAATTACAATAGTGCAGACACACCTTAGTGCAAAGATTAAATGTCAGTATCAAAACAGTACTCATACTGTATATTTGTATATTAATGAGTATATTATGTTAAATGTGTGTTAAAGACAATGGGATGAGGTTGAAAGCTCTTTAAAAACTTTTGTATACATACATGTTAACATACATGTTAAGCATGCACACCTGAAGAACTACGTTACACACACACAGGTTAGTCTGTGTACCGCTGCACTGCTGCTGGTTTAAACAAAGACAGTCATGATGCTAGTGCTGTGCATGTAGGTTCTCTTTTATTTATCAGCAGCAGATCAATAAGTGTCAGTAGTATCAAAACAATATAATAACAGTGGCATTATATATATAAATATATATATATATATATAATAACAATAGGTAGGCTCAGCAGCAGACACACCTTAGTGCAAAGTTAGGTGTCAGTATTAATAACAGTGGCATATATATATATATAATCACAATAATACAAAATGAACTGTGTAGGCAATTTGGGGTGAAGTGTCTTGCCCAGGGACACAACGACATCCTGACTGCAGTGGGGTTTGAACCTGTGCTCCCCTGATCCGAACACCAACGCACCATACCACTGCACCACACGCCTCCCAACAAGTCATTGTACAGTTTATCAACGACAAGTTTTTCTTAATTTTTGTATTGAAGGCCTGTTGGATTTAATCAGCTCTCTTAGCACTGCCAGAAGCCCAGCCTGAAAGGTATTTTGTTGCTCCACCTCGATTCCTGGGCCTTGTGTGAATGCAGCAGCCGTTCGTCGTGCATCTCCTTGGCACGCAGGTCCTCATTCTCCTTGCTGACCATGGCACGGCGGTCCATCGCCATGATGGTGTCAAGGAAGCTGTCATCGCGTGCCCACTTTCCTAAGGTGAAATATGTAAGATACAAGATCAGTTTAATCGCAACAACGAGACAACATTGTCCAAATCTGTGTCTGCAGGCACACAACAGGAGGAACACGGGGAACACCTTTGATTTGACTATTAACATTTTAAATGGTGAAGGCACTAGCAATTGGGGGATGGAGGGCTCTCAGGACATGATAGGGAGGCGTGTGGCGCAGTGGATAAGTGCATTGGTGTTCGGATCAGGGGAGCACAGGTTCAAACCCCACTGCAGTCAGCATGTCGTTGTGTCCCTGAGACACTTCACCCCAAAGTGCTCCTGTGGGGATTGCCCACAGTATTGAGTATGTAAGCTTTGGATAAAAGCGTCTAACAAGTGACATGTAATGATTCAAAAAGCTTTTGAATATTGAATAACAAACCAATGTGGTTTACTTGTTATCCACAGTTTAGCTGCTAAATGTTTTTTAGCAATGCTTTTCTTTGTGCTCCACATATCTAAATGTATAAAGTGTGTTTTCACCTCCGTTCCCTCCTGTTTGCTGCAGTATGGCAGCAGCGGTCAGGATGGTAGTCCTGATGGTGTCCGCTGACCGGGCGCAGGGTGTGGAGCTGCCTACTCTCAGCGGGGGGGAACTGAACGTGGAAACTGTGTTTCTCTGAGGGATCCTCCATGTAGTCTGAGAAGCCTTCTGAGGAAACAAGGTCAAACTATTTAGGATAATACAAGGAACAATGTTTAGGCAGTAAATAGAATTTCAATTACATTTCTACTTAAATGTGCAAAAATATTAGAACATCAGTCTTTGTGGCATGCAGGTAATCAACTGTTTAAGCTTTTACCATTAACATGTAGAATGAATGTTGCAAATTACTTGAAATTATAGCAACTACAATCTATTGTTTACCTCTATGCATTCAGTGTAGCCACAGAGGTCCAGCTAGCATGCTAATTGCTAACGTTATATTATCGTTTTATCCCGGAGGGGAAAACTAGTTTCTAATCCTGAGAGAAACACCTCGCCTGAAACACACGATTAGTGCCATGAGTTAGTGAAGCAAATTACAGAACATTGCACACTTATTCACAAGTCAAAACGTGTTCATAGCGGGCACGGCTGAGAATAGCTAGCTAGCTAGATGTTGTTAGCCAGCTTGGACCTAACGTTAGCAAGTTCTAGCATGGCTAGCTCGATCTACTGAGCAAATAAAAGTACATCTAAGACCAGTATTGTGCAGATTAAAACAGTGCAGTGCATGTATTTTATTTTACCTTCGTAGTCGTCACGACATGACTTTGCCAGGTCTGCTAACTTTGCTGATCCACTGAAACTGCATGCAGTAGAAGCTTCTGAATGCCGCACTTCGCGTCCTCCGAGTAAATCGCCAGAAGCGCCGAGACATCCTCATCAATTCCACCGCTCCGATGATTTATTTAGTGTTGCTATAATAACTGCTTTCACAAAAGTAATCTCTTCGGGTAAACGAGCAAATACAATGGCCGCTTCCAAAAAAAAATTCAGAGTCAAACGGGCGTGGTTTGCATTCCGCACAGCCAATCAGACGTACGAACTACTTTCTCCCACGACAGACCCTGCTCTCTAGCAGGGACTGAAAAGCCGGTCTGAAGAACTCATTTGAACTACTTTAGTTCCTGGGGCTTTTTGGTGTGAACGCAAATATATCGTAGTTCTGATGAACTATTGTGGGAAAAGTACACCAAAGTACTCCGGTGTGAACGCACCTAATAATGGCTCGACCAATTGGACAGCAGAGCTCCTGCTCTCCGGTGACACGGAACCTGGGGTCTATGTTCTGTACCTGAGTCTCTTGGGAGGCAGTCTGCTGAGAGGCCCCATGAGGCTATTGGTCCGGTTCTCATAGGTCCTCAGAGGGTCTGGAGCCGGGACGCGCCTCAGGGACGGAGCCTGAGGGGGAGCAGGGACAGAGAGAGGAGGTGTTGAGCAGAGACATCATTACATCTGAGCAGAGAAACTCCTTCAGCCACCTTCAAAGAGGAATCACATTGGGCATATTGATAGAGCCCAAAAAGGTCTCTATTGTCACAACAACAACAACAACAACATATTATTATTTAGACACTTAAAGACACTAATTATTTAAACACTATGCTGGATTTTAATCTGTGTTTTCTCTACGCAAATTAAAAACTAGTTCTTTGAGTCAACATTATTAAAGGGAAGCAAACGGAGGAGGAGGAGGAGGAGGAGGAAGAATAAGAAGTAATCGAAGAAGAAGAACAACAACAAGTAGAAGAATAAAAAGGACGAAGACACTTTTTTTTACTTTTTCAAAAACCCTATTTACAAACATTTAAAATAAAGTGCTTACTCGTGGAAAATTATTTTTACTTAAATGAAGAGGAAGAAGAACAATAACAACAACAACAACAACAACAACAACAACAACAACAAGTAGAAGAATAAAAAGGATGAAGACACTTTTTTTTACTACTTTCAAAAACCCTATTTACATATTTGCAAATACCTCGAATAAAGTGCTTACTTGTGGAAAATAAATGTACCTAAATGAAGAGGAGAACAACAACAACAACAACAGGAGTGTACCTTGGTCTCCTCGGGCTGCTGTCGGTTCATCTCCTCGATGCTCACCGCGCCCGAACTGACAGGAAACAGATATTTATTTATGTCAGACGTGTGTTTTTAATAATACTTAAATACTTCTCAGAGTTATAAGAGTATGTTATCAGGACCGTGTGCATGTGGTTCTTTCACTGCTATCAGCATCTCTATAAGTTAGTTTCAGGGTTAACTAGGCATTCATGAAAAAAACACTTATTACAAAGAGGTTGTTTTTCGCTGCCTCAGTTTTGAGTGGAAATAAAATTTAAAAAAAGGTCGTAAAATAACTTTTAAAATGACTTCATGATGAATAAAGGTAATTTAAACAGCATTAATATTCGATAAGTTATTTACAATAGAGCAATTCATATTTGTGCTAATTGTCAAGCAACACAATCATTCATTATCTCGTTACAAATATTTCAAAATGTTGTGTCATTTGAAAAAAGAGGCCTTTTTTATTAATATCTTGGAGTCAGAAGATATTT